>NC_090324.1:55169981-55469981 GCF_040869045.1 Eurosta solidaginis
TCTGGAATAGTCTGTAAGATTTCCGCCGCAGGCCCTTTCAATACCACGAACAGTGCAGCAACTTTTTCTTCCGCATTCCAGTTGTTCACTGTTGCGGTCTTCTCAAGCTGAAGCTTAAATACCTGGGAACGAACAGAACCGTCAAAGGATGGAAGTTTTACCTGCGGATTAGACGTTGAGGTGACTGGGCGGTTCAATTGTTATTCCTGGATCCTAACTTTCAAACCATCCATCTCTGCCTCTATTTTATCCTGTCGATCACTGAAGCCTTCATGAAACTGGGTTAGTTTCTCTTCCATATGCGCTTCCAGCTTAGCTGATATACGGACTTCCTGCTCTTCTAGTTGTGTGGAGATCTGAGATGATATCTGTGCTGAAATTTATGCCGAGATTTCGGAATTACGTGTCTCCTGAGTTTCAATCTTAGATGTTATGCGTGTCTCTTGCAATTCCATCTTGGATGTTATTTGCGACAACATTTCTGAAATGCGTGCCTCCTGTATTTCTAATTGTGATGCCATATATGTCTTCTGTTATTCCATTTGAGATGAAATTTGCGAAGACATTGATGTTACTGTCGATCTTTGTACAGATATTGCAGTCAATATCATGTTCAAGTCTGTGCTGGTAACTGTCTGCGATATTTCGTTTTTCTCTTCAATTTTTGTTGCTGATTCTTCCACGTCAGGATAACAGACATACTCGTCCACATTAATTCCTGCCAACTCCAATACCTCTCGCAGCCGTGCTTGAAGTTCGATCTTATTGCCGTTTGTATTCAACCTTTAGTTCTCCAACCCCTTTTTCAGTTGCTGGATCCTTAATTCACTCAACTTTGCCATGTGCAAGTTGTATTCGAAATTTCCAGAATTTATTCAGCAATCCTTCTTCTGACACCAAGTGTAACGAATTTAGGGAAATTCCGCTTATTTGCAATCTTCTACTAACCTTCGTGTAGCTAAACTGTTAACTGTTGAATAAATAACTCCAATATTCAATATTGCAAAATGGCTTTTATTAAAGTACTTCACAATAACCCTGATTTTCACAACTAATAGCTTGCTTAAATCAAACTTATTGGTCGTGCCTCAGCTGCTGCTGTTTTTATACTTTTAGGTTTCCTCGTTGACATATTTCGAGGCGTTTCTATTTCTAGAATTTGCAACCAGCTGTAAAATTACCAGCTAAAACATAACTACAGATGCATGTTATAGCTTCTCATATGCGCGTGTATATGTGAGTGATACTTCCACAGATAATTGCCTACTTTTGGGAGCATTTCAGATAAGATATATGCATGTGTGTACGTACATATGTGTAGACATAATGATTGATCCGTTTATGTAGATACAAGTGACTACCTGCTTTATTGTTGTTGTGGCTTCATTTATTTAGCATCAGACTAGTGTACTAAATTTCTTCGCAATAAAACTGATACTTCACAACTAATAGCTTGCTTAAATAAAACAGATTGGTCGTGCCTAAGCTGGCGTTGCTTTTATACTCTTATGTTTATTCGTTGGCATAATTCTAGCCGTTTCTATTTCTAAAATTTACTACTTATTTACCAGCTATAAATTTCTCAGCTATAACTACAGATGCATAGCCATATGCATATTGTTGTTGTGGCTTTATTTACTTAGTATCAGATTAGAGATGTGAGTATCACTTAGTGTCACTAATATTCGTCACACTGCCCTCCACATAAGTTTGATCATCCCGATCAGACAAATATCTCGATCTAACTGCTGCCAGCGTTTCCAAATGAACCACTTTCATTTCGGTTTGTGGTTTGCCAATGGTTTGTGTGCGGTACACTACATCGTTGATCCGGTTTACAACTTTGTATGGGCCTTCCCAATTAAACTGCAATTTCGGGGACACACCTTTTTTTCGTTGTGGGTTGTATAACAGCACCAAATCTCCTTCCTGAAAACTTTCCGAATTAATTACTTTATCGTATCTGGCTTTTATTTCCTCACTCATAATCTTTGTTCCTTGCCTTACAAGATCGTGTATCCCCCTCAGCTCTCCTTCCAAAACACCAGTGGATTTCTTGACATTTCTCTCCGCATCGGCATCTATCCCAAACTTCAAATCAGCTGGCAGTCGAAGGTCATTGCCAAAAATTACCTTTGCATGGGTTTGGCCCGTTGTCTCATGCACTGCTATCCCCCTATTTATGGAATTTCTCCACTACTTTCCTTAAGTACTCCTCCAATGTTCTATTGAATCGTTCCACCATACCATCGGACTGAGGTCGCAATGCAGTGTTTCTCGAATGCCCAACTCCTTACACATTTCTTGGAACACAGCTGATTCGAAATTCCTGCCTTGGTCAGAATGTAACTCCATTGGTATACCATACCTTGCAACCCAATCGTTTGTAACCACTTCTGCTACGGTTTCCGCTTCTTTGTTTGCGATTGGGTATACCTCTGGCCATTTACTGAAATAATCCAAAACCACCAGTACGTATTTGTTTCCGCGGTTGCTAGTAGGAAATGGACCTGCGACATCCATGGCGATCCTTTCAAATGGGGCACCTCAAATATATTGCTTCATCCGGCCATAACTTCGGGTTTTGGGTCCTTTCGCTCTGCTGCAAACCTCGCATTTCGCATTCCACTCAGTGACCGACGGACGGCAACCAACCCAATAAAATCTCTCTTTAATCTTCTCGAGCGTCTTCGTGATTCCAAGATGACCTCCGCTTGGCCTATTATGCAGCTCGCTGAGCACGTCAGGAATCCTCTTTCCCGGAACAACTATCGTTTTCTTCTTCCATTGGGCATCCTCACTCTCCCATACTCGATACAAGCAACCGGATATCAATTCTAAACTGTTCCACTGTGCCCAATATGACTTCGCAATGGGACTCGCTGCTGACATCTCTTCTCTATTTGGTATTTCTTTTCGTTCGAGCCCCTGCATAACATGTGGCAGATCTGTTTCTTCTAGCTGACACTTCCTTAGTTGTTCCTTGTCCCATTCATCCGTACATGTTATAGTCATTAGCCGGACATATATAATATCTTATTTCGCCTCGGCCTTTGAGAAGTGCTGCATTCCAAACTACATGGTCTTCGTGACATTGCATCCGCATTTTCATGCGTACTACCTTTCCCATGTTCAATGGAAAAATCATAGCTTTGTAGCCGCTCGATCCATCGTGCCAATTGTTCTTCCGAATTTCGGAACTGTAGAAGCCATTCCAACGCAGCGTGATCTGTCCTGATGCGGAATCGCTGGCCGTAGAGGTATTTGTGAAAATGTTTAATGCACTCTACCTATCTGGTTTCCCAATTGCACGGCTGTCTCCTATACATCAACCGGTTGTGGCAAAACGCCTCCTATAGCATATCCGCTCGCATCTGTATCTAGAATAAGCGTTGCTCCTGGAATCGGATATGCCAACATTGGGGCAGTGCACAAACGCTCTTTCAGTGTTTGGAAAGCTACTTCTTGCTCCTTCTGCCATTCAAAAGCTTTATTTTTTCTTGTTAGCTCGTGGAGGCTATTGGCTAAACTGGCAAAATTTGGTACAAATCGCCGGTAATATGTGCACAGCCCAAGGAAACTTCTCAATTAATGTAGATTTTGTTGTCTTGGCCAATCCTTCACTGCTTCTGTCTTTTCATTCGCGGTGCAAATGCCCTCCGTCGTTACTTTATGACCCAAGTAACTAACTTGCTTCTTGAACAGAGGACATTTTTGCGAATAAATTTCAGACCAGCACCATCTATTCTTTGTAAATCCTCCTCCAAGTTCTTCAGATGTTCCTCGAAGTTCTTTCCCAATACGATGATGTCGTCTAGGTACACTAAGCGTGTTTTCCAATGTAGTCGTTTCAGTACCTGATCCATGAGTCTTTCAAAAGTAGCTGGTTCATTACATAGTCCAAAAGGCATCACTGTAAATTGCCAAAGACCATCACCGACACTGAAGGCTGTTTTCTCTTTGTCTTCCTCCTTCACTTCCACTTGCCAATAACCTCTTTTCCAGTCCAGTTGGGAAAACCATTTCGTAACAGATAGCGAGTACAGAGTGTCGTCATTTATTGGCAATGGTTAGCTATCCTTTTTCGTAACGTCATTCAACTTACGGTAGTCCACGCAAAACCTCATTTTTCCATCCTTCTTCTTTACAAGTACTAACGGTGAGCTCCATGTACTAGCTGATGGTTCTATGACCCTGTTGTCGCTCATTTCTAGTATACTTTGACTCACAACTTCCCGCTTCGCCAGTGGAACACTACGAGGAACTTGATGGGTCGGCCTCGCATCTCCAGTGTCAATTTGATGTTTCACAACATTGGTGTGCCTGGTTTGGAGTCATCTTGGTCAAATATGTTCGCGTACTTTAGGAGCAGTTGTTTTGCCATACTCTGATAGGCTTCTTCTAGTCCCTCCGTCCATGCCATGATGTCATTTGAAAAATCAGTATTACTAGGTGAAATGTATCCCTGGAGCTGTTCACAGTTAATAACTACTTCAGCCTCTTGGCATCTTCCCAAAATAGCTCTATTGGTTAGTTTGAGTGGTGCCTTGAACTCATTCAGTACTCTTACCGGAATACGTACATCTTGTCTTGCCATAGCCAGGGTTTTTCCTACAAGTATTTTCGGTGTTGATTTGTTAGCTGCTTCGACAACCCACAATTTGTTTGTCCCACAATCTCCATCAACCTTTGCCTAGATGACCGCTTCTGATTTTGGTGGTATTTGCTGACTCTCTTCCACCAGCACTCGTTTACTGCTGTAGCCTCTCTCGTAGCCGAAATTAAGTGGCACATCCATGTTCATCCATGTTTGATGCCTTGGTCGATTAAGAAATCCACTCCAATTATGATTTCATCAACAATCTCTGCCGTTATAAAATTTTGGACTACCGTGAAGTTCCCAATTGTGACTTCACATGATACCTCTCCTAGGACCGCGGTGTCTGCTCCAGTGGCTGTACGCAATCTTGCTCCATGCAATGGTCTTATCTTCTTGTTGACTAAATCCGCTCGAATGATGGAATGACATACACCCGTATCAACAGTCAGTAAACGTTCCTTTCCGTCCACATGTCCTCCGACAGTAAGATCGTTTGTCCTTCTTCCAATTTGTGAGATAGAGATTATGGGGCCCATTGCGGCTGACTCGCTTTTGTTTAACGATTTTTTTGGTCTTGGAGATTTACTCATATCCTTCAGCTCTGCGTTTATGACCGCCCACATTTTTGGAACTGTTAGGGTTGGTGTTGCAATAACTCGCAATGTGCCCTGGCTATCCACACTTAAATCATTTGACTGCATTATTATTCTTCTGCTGCGTACCCTTCAATGCTTCCAAAATTGTGTCTACCCACTCTGGTCTTTCTACTTCCACACGATGAGCCTTATATTCTAGTTTACTCAATAGGGAGGCAGTTTCCTGAGTCAATGCATGTGATACCGTTTCGGCGAATGTGGGTTTTGGGTTTGCGTATGTCGTTCGCTTCGTTTTCACGTCCCGTATGCGACATATGAAACTCTGGATTTTTACCCTCTCGGTGTATTCCACGCGTGCGTCCACATTTGCCAAATTAGCCAACCTTTCAACATCCGAAGCAAACTCTTGCAATGTCTCATTAGCTTTTTGGTAACGGCTTTGCAACTCAATTTGGTACAATATTCTTATTACCTAACTATGTAATAATGTTTGGTCAGTCGCACCGACAAACCGACGATGTCCATCAGTTATTTTTATGGGTTATGCAACTGTAAATGGATATGGCTCCCCGCTGGGTTCAATGTAACTTAACTGTGCCGCTATGACTGTGATGCTATGAGTAATTAGTGTGTGGTCGAAAGTGAAATTCATTTGCTTATGCATTTCAAGCTAGACCTATTCTGGCATGTACATAAGTACAAATATCTTGTATTGTGGTAATGCCACAAGAGCATGTGATACCGTTCTTTTGAATGTAGGTTTTGGGTTTGCGTATGTCGCTCGCTTCGTTTCCACGTCCCGTATGCTATTTATAAAGCTCTGGATTTTTCCATTTCGGTGTATTCCACGGGTGCGGCCGCATTCGCTAAATGTGCCAGCCTTTCATCATCTGAAGCAAACTCCTGCAATGTCTCATTCGCTTTTTGGTAACGGTTTTGCAACTCAATTTGGAATATCTCTTTTCTATGCTCGCTTCCATTACCTCTCTCGACTTTTCCGTTCGTACTCTGGAATAGTCTGTAAGATTTCCGCCGCAGGCCCTTTCAATGCCACGAACAGTGCAGCAACTTTATCTTCCGCATTCCAGTTGTTCACTGTTGCGGTCTTCTCAAGCTGAAGCTTAAATACCTGGGAACGAACAGAACCGTCAAAGGATGGAATTTTTACCTTCGGATTAGACGTTGAGGTGACTGGGCGGTTCAATTGTTATTCCTGGATCCTAACTTTCAAAGCATGTATCTCTGCCTCTATTTTATCCTGTCGACCACTGAAGCCTTCATGAAACTGGGTTAGTTTTTCTTCCATATGCGCTTCCAGTTTAGATGATATACGGACTTCCTGCCTTTCTAGTTGTGTGGTGATCTGAGATGATATCTGTGCTGAAATTTATGCCGAGATTTCTCCTGAGCTTCAATCTTAGATGTTATGCGTGTCTCTTGCAATTCCATCTTGGATGTTATTTGCGACAACATTTCTGCAATGCGTGCCTCCTGTATTTCTAAATGTGATGCCATATACGTCTTCTGTTCTTCCACTTGAGATGACATTTGCGACGACATTGATGTTACTGTCGATGTTTGTGCAGATATTGCAGCCAATATCATGTTCAAGTCTGTGCTGGTAACTGTCTGCGATGTTTCGTTTTTCTCTTCAATTTTTGTTGCAGATTCTTCCACGTCAGGATAACAGACATACTCGTCCACATTAATTGCTTCCAACTCCAATACCTCTCGCAGCCGAGTTCGATCTTATTGCCGTTTGTATTCAACCTACAGTTCTCCAACCCCTTTTTCAGTTGCTGGATCCTTAATTCACTTAACTTTGCCATGTCCAAGTTGTATTCGAAATTTCCAGAATTTATTCAGCAATCCTTCTTCTGACGCCAAGTGTAACGAATTTAGGGAAATTCCCTTATTTGCAATCTTCTACTAACCTTCGTGTAGCTAAACTGTTAAATGTTGAATAAATAACTCCAATATTCAATAATGCAAAATGGCTTTTATTAAAGTACTTCACAATAACACTGATTTTCACAACTAATAGCTTCCCTAAATCAAACTTATTGGTCGTGCCTCAGCTGCTGATGTTTTTATACTTTAAGGTTTCCTCGTTGACATATTTCGAAGCGTTTCTATTTCTAGAATTTGCAACCAGCTGTAAAATTACCAGCTAAAACATAAATACAGATGCACGTTATAGCTTCTCATATGCGTGTGTATATGTGAGTGAGACTTCCACAGATAATTGCCTACTTTTGGGAGCATCTCAGATAAGATATATGCATGTGTTTGTGCGTCTCTCCCCACTGCGTGTACGTACATGTGTGTAGACATAATGATTGACCCGTTTATGTAGATACAAGTGACTGCCTACTTTATTGTTGTTGTGGCTTCATTTATTTAGCATCAGGCTAGTGTACTAAAGTTCTTCGCAATAAAACTGATACTTCACAACTAATAGCTTGCTTAAATAAAACAGATTGGTCGTGCCTCAGCTGGTGTTGCTTTTATACTCTTAGGTTTATTCGTTGGCATATTTCTAGCCGTTTCTATTTCTAGAATTTACTACTTATTTACCAGCTATAAATTTCTCAGCTATAACTACAGATGCATAGCCATATGCATATTGTTGTTCTGGCTTCATTTACTTAGCATCAGACTAGTGATGTGAGTATCACTTAGTTTCACTAATATTCGTAACGAATTTAGGGAAATCCTGCTTATTGGTAAACTTCTGTTAGCGTCCGTATCGCTAAACTGTTGAATAAATAACTCCAATATTCAATAATGCAAAATGGCTTTTATTAAAATACTTCACAATAACACTGATACTTCACAATTAATAGCTGGCTTAAATCAAACTGATTGGTCGTGTCTCAGCTGGGGTTGCTTTTATACTGTTAGGCTTCCTCGTTCGCATATTTCTAAGCGTTTCTGTTTCTAGAATTTACTATTTATTTACCATCTATAAATTTTTCAGCTATAAATACAGATGAATAGCCATATGCGTGTGTATATGTGAGTGACACTTCAACCGATGATTGCCTACTTTTGGAAGTATCTCAGATATATGCATGTGTTTGTGCGTTTCTCTCCGCTGCGTGTACGTATATATGTGTAGACATAATGATTGATTTGTTTGCGTACATACAAGTGTGGCAGCTTGCTTTATTGTTGTTGTGGTTTTATTTACTTAGTATCAGATTAGAGATGTGAGTATCACTTAGTGTCACTAATATTCGTCACACTGTCCTCCACCTAAGTCTGATCATCCCGATCAGACAAATCTCTCGATCTAACTGCTGCCAGCCTTTCCAAATGAACCACTTTCATTTCGGTTTGTGGTTTGCCAATGGTTTGTGTGCGGTACACTACATCGTTGATCCGTTTTACAACTTTGTATGGGCCTTCCCAATTAAACTGCAATTTCGGGGACAAACCTTTTTTTCGTTTTGGGTTATATAACAGCACCCAATCTCCTTCCTGAAAACTTTCCGAATTAATTGCTTTATCGTATCTGGCTTTCATTTCGTCACCCATAATCTTTGTTCCTTGCCTTACAAGATCGTGTATCCCCCTCAGCTCTCCTTCCAAGACACCAGTGGATTTCTTGGCATTTCTCTCCGCATCGGCATCTATCCCAAACTTTAAATCAGCTGGCAGTAGAAGGTCATTGCCAAAAATTACCTTTTCAGGGGTTTGGCCCGTTGTCTCATGCACTGCTGATCGGTATGCCACCAAGAATAATGATATGCGGGTATCCCCTATTTATGGAACTTGGCCACTACTTTCCTTAAGTACTCCTCCAATGTTCTATTGAATCGTTCCACCATACCATCGGACTGAGGTTGCAGTGCATTGTTTTTCGAATGCCCAACTTCTTACACATTTCTTGGAACCCAGCTGATTCAAAATTCCTGCCTTGGTCAGAATGTAACTACATTGGTACACCATACCTTTCAACCCAATCGTTTGTAACCAATTCTGCTACGGTTTCCGCTTCTTGGTTTGGGATTGGGTATACCTCTGGCCATTTACTGAAATAATCCAAAACCACCAGTACGTATTTGTTTCCGCGATTGCTAGTAGGAAATGGACCTGCGACATCCATGGCGATCCTTTCAAATGGGGCACCTCAAATATATTGCTTCATCTGGCCATGACTTCGGGTTTTGGGTCCTTTCGCTCTGCTGTGAACCTCGCATTTCGCATTCCACTCAGTGACCGACTGACGGCAACCAACCCAATAGAATCTCTGTTTAATCTTCTCGAGCGTCTTCTGTAGTGTAAGCAGCCAACAATTCAATTTAATCCAAAATATTTAAATCAGTCTAATATTCTAACCTGCTACAAAAATAGTCTAAATGTTCATCAACACATAAAAATGCATTTTAGAATTAATGCTGACACAGCCATTAATAAACAGACGTGTACAACACACAACCAAACGACTTGCAAGGTTAGCATTTCCCATAAATTTGCAGCTCATATGTGTAGCCATGGCGCAACGATACAAGGTGGCAGCACGGAACAGCTGATTATACAATTTTTTTATTTGATTTGATACATCAACTTTCGGCGCAGTACTATTTTGACATTTGCCCATCGAATTTACAAAAACAAAATACATGGAATTTTTATTTATGTTTGTAGGTATGTCACCATAATGCCACATTGTATCGTTCCGTCATGTGTGTAGCTACATATTTTGTACCGAGTAGTATGTAGGTATGTAAGTATGTATGTATAGGGTAGTTATGTATGTAAGTATGTAAGCTTAAATGTAAATAGATATGTAAGAATATGTTTAGAATAATCTAATATAAATAGGCTGAATTATTTGAATAAAGACAACTCGACATTCATAATTCAGGCAGTGAAGTCTTCTTTGGTTTAATTGCGTTAGGGACCTTTCTACATGGCGATCCTACCAGGAGATGCTACTGGCTGATTTTTCAGCCTAATGTCATAGCCGGCAGGATTTTTCTGGCTGATTACAGCCTAAGCCTTGTAAAAAGAAAAAAAAAGAGAAGGTGTTAAAGTCGGGCACCAATAATAAAAATTGAGGCAATTACGTCAACGGAAAATACACGAAGATTAGCATATTGTGGCAATTACGTCAACGGAAAATACACGAAGATTAGCATATTGTCGCAATTACGTCAACGGAAAATACACGAAGATTGGCATATTGTGGCAATTACGTCAACGGAAAATACACGAAGATTAGCATATTGTGGCAATTACTTCAACGGAAAATACACGAAGATTAGCATATTGTGGCAATTACTTCAACGGAAAATACATTAAAACTGGAACGATATTAGCATTGCCCCAAAGCAAGAATGACACTGATTTCGTGAAGCGTACCACATTTTCAATGGTGATAAACAAGAGGAGCATGATAATTATAAGTTTAATAAAAACACTAGCTTAAGTATGAAGTAATTTCTTTAACCAATATTTAAAAAAAAAAAAATATTCGGGCAACCTAGCGGCTGCCTATTGGCAAGCAAAAATTAAATTTTTGCTGTAAAAAAAAGTATAATTTTGTAAAATTATTAATTTTAAATTATGGAACGACCAAGAAAGATTAAAACTTATGTAAAAGGCCCACTTGAGGACCTTAAAAATGAAATCAAAGTTGTAGATGAAGAAAAACAGCTAGTATTTTTGAAATGGTGGTGGAAACTTATCGATATGCCTAGAGAACCAACTATGTGGAACGTACGAAACGCACAAGCAACAACACCTGAAGAGTTATATAGTTTAGATGTCAAATTTATGGGAAGAAAGGACTAATATATTAAAAAAAAAAAAAAAAATTTTATTGTCTTCATATTGTTTTTTTTACGATGGGAGGCCAAGAATCGAAAATAGAAAAACGTTGTAAACTCAGTCCAAGTAGTAGACCATACTGAAGCACTAGATACTATCAAAATCATGCTTCTAATAATTTGCGTAGTCAGTTGCATAAGTTTGTTTCTGAAACTCTACTCAACCCACAATAAATTCCTAAAAAAGCGATATGCTCAGCCGCGCAGACGGTTTAGATAAGGCTTAACAAAATTTTATCTGCCATCCCCAATGGGCAAATGGGAAGATATCGTTAAACTACTCATAGAAGAAACAAGTAAGGAAGGCTAAGTTCGGGTGTAACCGAACATTACATACTCAGTTGAGAGCTACGGAGACAAAATAAGCAAAATCACCATGTAGGAAAATGAACCTAGGGTAACTCTGGAATGTGGTTGTATGATATGTGTATCAAATGGAAGGTATTAAAGAGTATTTTAAGAGAGAGTTCTATGGATGGACGCCATTTAGGGATATCGCCATAAAGGTGGACCAGGGCTGACTCTAGAATTTGTTTGTACGGTATGGGTATCAAATGAAAGGTGTTACTGAGCATTTTAAGAGGGAGTGGGCCTTAGGTCTATCGGTGGACGCCTTTTCGAGATATCGCCATTAAGGTGGACCAGGTGTGACTCTAGCATGTGTTTGTACGATATGGGTATCAACTGAAAGGTGGTAATGAGTATTTTAAAAGGGAATGGGCTTTAGTTCTATAGGTGAACGCCTTTTCGAGAAATCGCCATAAAGGTGGACCAGGGGTGACTCTAGAATATGTTTGTACGATATGGGTATCAAATGAAAGCTGTTAATGAGTATTTTGAAAAGGAGTGATCCTTAGTTCCTTAGGTGGACGCCGTGTCGAGATATCGCCATAAAGGTGGACCAGGGGTGTCTCTAGAATGTGTCTGTACGATATGGGAATTAAATGAAAGGTGTTACTGAGCATTTTAGGAGGGAGTGGGCATTAGGTCTATAGGTGGACGCCTTTTCGAGATATCGCCATTAGGGTGGGCCAGGGGTGACTCTAGAATGTTTGTACGATATGGGTATCAAACGAAAGGTGTTACTGAGCATTTTAAGAGGGAGTGGGCATTAGGTCTATAGGTGGACGCCTTTTCGAGATATCGCCATAAGGGTGGGCCAGGGGTGACTCTAGAAAGTGTTTGTACGATATGGGTATCAAATGAAAGGTGGCAATGAGTATTTTAAAAGGGAGTAATCCTTAGTTCTATAGGTGGAAGCCTTTTCGAGATATCTCCATAAAGGTGGACCAAGGGTGACTCTAGAATGTTTGTACGATATGGGTATCAAACAAAAGGTGTTACTGAGCATTTTAAGAGGGAGTGGGCATTAGGTCTATAGGTGGACGCCTTTTCGAGATATCGTCATTAGGGTGGGCCAGGAGTGACTCTAGAATGTGTTTGTACGATATGGGTATCAAACGAAAGGTGTTACTGAGCATTTTAAGAGGGAGTGGGCATTAGGTCTATAGGTGGACGCCTTTTCGAGATATCGCCATTAAGGTAGGCCAGGGGTGACTCTAGAATGTTTGTACGATATGGGTATCAAACGCGGCCACCGTGGTGTGATGGTAGCATGCTCCGCCTATCACACCGTATGCCCTGGGTTCAACTCCCGGGCAAAGCAACATCAAAATTTTAGAAATAAGATTTTTCAATTAGAAGAAAATTTTTCTAAGCGGGGTCGCCCCTCGGCAGTGTTTGGCAAGCACTCCGGGTGTATTTCTGCCATGAAAAGCTCTCAGTGAAAACTCATCTGCTTTGCAGATGCCGTTCGGAGTCGGCATAAAACATGTAGGTCCCGTCCGGCCAATTTGTAGGGAAAATCAACAGGAGCACGACGCAAATTGGAAGAGAAGCTCGGCCTTAGATCTCTTCGTAGGTTATCGCGCCTTACATTTATTTTTTTTTTAATCCTTAGTTCTATAGGTGGACGCCTTTTCGAGATATCTCCATAAAGGTGGACCAAGGGTGACTCTAGAATGTTTGTACGATATGGGTATCAAACGAAAGGCGTTACTGAGCATTTTAAGAGGGAGTGGGCTTTAGGTCTATAGGTGGACGCCTTTTCGAGATATCGCCATTAGGGTGGGCCAGGGGTGACTCTATAATGTTTGTACGATACAATAGGGTGGGCCAGGGGTGACTCTATAATGTTTGTACGATATGGGTATCAAACGAAAGGTGTTAGTGAGAATTTTAAGAGGGAGTGGGCATTAGGTCTATAGGTGGACGCCTTTTCGAGATATCGCCATTAGGGTGGGCCAGGGGTGACTCTAGAATGTGTTTGTTCAATATGGATATCAAATTAAAGGTATTAATGAGGTTTTTAAAAGCGAGTGGCCCTTAGATGTATATGTGAAGGCGTTCTCGCGATATCGACCAAAATGTGGACCAGGTGATCCAGAAAATCATCTGTCGGGTACTACTAATTTATTTATATATGCAATACCACTAACAGTATTCCTGCCAAGATTCCAAGGGCTGTTGATTTCGCCTTGTAGAACTTTTTCGTTTTCTTCTACTTAATATGGTAGGTGTCACACCCATTTTACAAATTTTTTTCCAAAGTTATATTTTGCGTCAATAAACCAATCCAGTTACCATGTTTCATCCCTTTTTTCGTATTTGGTATAGAATTATGGCATTTTTTTCATTTTTTGTAATTTTCGATATCTATAAAGTGGGCGTGGTTATGGTCGGATTTCGGCCATTTTCTATACCAAGATAAAGTGAGTTCAGATAAGTACGTGGGCTAAGTTTAGTAAAGATATATGGGGTTTTGCTCAAGTTATTGTGTTAACGGCCGAGCGGAAGGACAGACGGTGGACTGTGTATAAAAACTGGGCGTGGCTTCTACCGATTTCCATTTTCACAGAGAACAGTTACCGTCATAGAATCTATGCCCCTACCAAATCTGAGAAGGATTGGTAAATTTTTGTTCGACTTATGGCATTAAAAGTATTCTAGAAAAACTAAATGAAAATGGGCGGAGCCACGCCCATTTTGAAATTTTCTTTTATTTTTGTATTTTGTTGCATCATATAATTACTGGAGTTGAATTTTGACTTAATTTACTTATATACAGTAAAGATATTAAATTTTTTGTTAAAATTTGAATTTAAAAAATTTTTTTTTTAAAAGTGGGCGTGTTCTTCATCCAATTTTGCTAATTTTTATTTAACACATATATAGTAATAGTAGTAACGTTCCTACCAAATTTCATCATGATATCTTCAACGACTGCTAAATTATTACAGCTTGCAAAACTTTTTAATTACCTTCTTGTAAAAGTGGGCGTTGCCACGCCCATTGTCCAAAATCTTACTAATTTTCTATTCTGCATCATAACGTCAACCCATCTACCAAGTTTCATCGCTTTAACCGCCTTTGGCAATGAATTATCGCATTTTTTCAGTTTTTCGAAATTTTCGATATCGAAAAAGTGGGCGTGGTTATAGTCCGATATCGTTTATTTTAAATAGCGATCTGAGATGAGTGCCCAGGAATCTACATACCAAATTTTATCAAGATACCTCAAAATTTACTCAAGTTATCGTGTTAACGGACAGACGGACGGACGGACGGACATGGCTCAATCAAATTTTTTTTCGATACTGATGATTTTGATATATGGAAGTCTATATCTATCTCGATTCCTTTATACCTGTACAACCAACCGTTATCCAATCAAAGTTAATATACTCTGTGAGCTCTGCTCAACTGAGTATAAAAACGATAGGAGAAAAATCTTACAAATGTATTAATAAAAATACAAAAATTAAGGAAGAAACAGTAGTAAAGCATCTTAAAATAATAGTTGAATCGTTTAAAAAAATAGGAAAAATAATTCAACAGATAAATGGTAAACTCGACAGCAATCGAAAAGACCAAGCATATAAAATTTTTTCCAGCATTAGAGACAAATTTGTGTCCTCACTGGCAAGATATGATATTGACTTCATAGTACCAATGAGTTTTAAGAAAGAAATAGAAATAGACTATAACACATTCCTTCTGAAGTCAGCATCTGATTTAGAAGAAGAATCAAAAGTAGAACAAAAAGAAGAAGAAAAACAGGAACAAAAAGAAAGTTTAACAGAGACGCCAAACTACCAAACAAGAAAAGACAAAATGGCTCAAACCACAGTAGAATTCTGAAGATATTACGGTAACACTAACAGATATAGCAACAACAATAATAATAGACAAAATAATAATATCCAAAGACGTAATTTTGGAGGTCAGTCAAGATCATCCAATCAGGGTAACACAAGGAACCTCCGTAATATAAACGAACAGGAAAACCAGCCAACTCCACCCCAACAGTAAATTCTAACGGTAATAAAGTATGCACATTCAACTTGCATCTAAACAGCTACATATCTTCCAATACTACCCTAAATAAATCAACTTCGACGTTACTGATAGATACAGGAGCGGATATCTCAATAATAAAGAAGGGTCAAATTGACAGTAATATCACAATAAATAACTCACAAATCACAGATTTAAAAGGTATAGGCCGAGGCATAACAAGTACACTTGGAACAGTAAAAGCAGATCTAACAGATGATAGTCTTTTAATACGACATAAGTTTCACATAGTAGAAGACAATTTCCCAATCCCATGTGATGGAATTTTGGGACTCGACTTCATTAAAAAATATAATTGCATATTAGATTATAATGAGATTGGGGACAGCCTAATATTAAGACCATATGACTACCCAGAAGATATGCATAGTTATACAAATTACAAATAAACCAACAATTAATAGCATTACAATACCCGCTAGAGCTGAAGTAGTAAGACAGGTTCATATCAATAGTCACAATAAGGAACTATTAGTGCCTCATCAAGAATTGACTAAGGGCATTTTTGTAGCCAACACAATAGTAAACTCAAATCAAGCTTTAACCATAATCATAAATACAACAGATAAACATGCAATCATTCAAGATTATGACATCAAAACAGAAAGTTTAGAGGATTATGTAATAATTGAAAATACACCTCAATGTAAAGTAATAGTAAAGAAAAGATAAAAAGATTAAATAAAAATTTCCCACCATTCGCTAGTAAAACACTCAACACATTATGCTCAGAATTCATTAATATATTCTCATTAGAAACAGAATCAATTACGACCAACAACTTCTACAAACAAAAGTTGCATCTGAAGGATAACACTCCTGTGTACATTAAAAATTATAGACTACCCCAAGCACATAAGAATGAAATAAATAAACAAGTAAATAAACTAATTCAAGATGATATTATTGAACCATCAACCTCAGAGTACAACAGCCCTATTCTATTAGTACCTAAAAAATCTCTTCCGGGCAAAGAAGAAAAAAGGTGGAGATTAGTGGTCGACAAATAAATAAAAAATTAACGGCTGATAAATTCCCTTTGCCTAGAATAAATGATATTCTTGATCAATTGGGAAGAGCAAAATATTTCTCATGCCTAGATTTAATGTCAGGATTTCACCAAATAGAACTCAACACAGAATCAGGAGATATAACATCCTTTAAAGCAGACAACGGTACTTATCGGTTCAAGAGATTACCTTATGGCTTCAAAGTAGCGCCAAACTCATTCCAGAGGATGATGACATTGGCATTCGCAGGTCTAAAACCATCACTAGCATTCTTGTACATGGACGATTTAGTGGTGTTGGGATGCTCTGATTAAAAATTTACGGGATGTATTCTCCACATGTAGGAAATATAATTTAAAATTACATCCGGACGAATGCCTATTTTTCAGCCAAGAAGTCACTTGGACATAAATGCACAAGTACTGGAATTTTACCAGACCCAAGCAAATTTAAAATTATTCAAAACTACCCAACTCCCAAAAATGCCGATGAAGCAAAAAGATTTGTCGCATTTTGTAATTATTATAGAAGATTCATACCAAATTTCGCGGAATACGTCAGGATACTAACATGACTTAGTAAGAAAAATGTAATTTTCAATTGGACAGACGACTGCGAGAAATCTTTTAATTACCTAAAAATGCACTAGTTAGTCCAAATATCCTACAAGACTCCAATTTTGATGAAGAGTTCATTATTACAACCGATGCAAGTGGTTATGCTTGCGGTGCTGTGCTAAGCCATGAATATGAGGGAAAACAATTGCCCATTGCCTATGCCTCAAGATCATTTACAAAAGGCGTAATAAACAAAGCCACGATCGAAAAAGAATTAGCGGCCATACATTGGGCAATTGTATATTTCAGACCATATGTCTATGGCAAAAAATTCACAGTGAAAACGGATCATCTACCTTTAACGTATTTATTCTCAATGAAGAACCCTTCATCTAAATTAACTAGAATCAGGCTAGATTTGGAAGAGTATGACTTTGGGGTGGAGTACATAGCAGGAAAAGAAAATTACGTGGCAGACGCTATGTCACGAATAGATATCAATGAGTTGAAAGAAATGTCAGTACAGGCATGTAAAATAATGAAAGTAACGACAAGATCGCAAACTAAAAAGAATTCCAGTAATAACAGTCATAAAAATGAAGAGAAGAAAAGTCACAAAGAGAACCCTATAATATACGAAGCGCTTAATAAATCTGAAGTAAAAATACTAGTCCAGCTCGTTTTCGATCCTCCGAAATTATATTTCAAAAAAGGAAAGAAAATTTGTAGTGAAATAAATCAAATTGTTGAGGCGAAGATTGATTTAGGCCTATTCTTTACCAGGCTTATGGAAAAAGCCGGCAATTTGGGAATTAAGAAAATACAGTTGTCCTTAGGAGACAAATTGTTTAAAGATAATTATGCCCGGGTAGACACATTTAAAGAAATAGGTACCAAAGTTCTCAAATATTTAACTATTGCATTAACTCCGGAGGTTGTGCATGTGACGGAAAACGATAAAATTAAAAAGATTCTTCAAAAATATCACGATGATCCTGTTAATGGTGGCCACCCAGGAATCAATCGTACAACTAATAAAATAAGACAAAAATATTACTGGAAAAATATGAAAAATGATATCAGAAGATACATAAAGAAATGCGTTAATTGCAATAAAAATAAAATTTATAAAAATTTAAAATAACCAATGATTTTAACTGAAACACCACCAAAGGCGTTCGAATCAGTACAAATAGATACAATTGGACCTTTACCAAGATCATTAAATGGAAACGAATACGCTGTCACTCTAATATGTGATTTAACTAAATACTTAGTAGCAATTCCTATACAAAGCAAACATGCAAAAACAGTAGCCAGAGCCATATTCGAGAATTTCATATTAATTTATGGAAGTATGAAAACAATAATAACGGATATGAGATCTGAATATAAAAATAGTCTGTTTGAAGAACTATGTAAACTTCTCAATATTGAGCACAAAACATCTACGCCGTATCACCACCAAGCTTTAGGCACGGTTGAACGTAGTCATAGAACTTTCAATAAATATGTGCGCTCATACATATCCATTAACAAAGATGACTGGGATGAATATCTCAAATATTTTGCATACTGTTACAATACTACCCCATCTAAAGTCCATAATTATTGTCCATTCGAATTGATCTTTGGCAAAAAACCCCAGACTTAAGAATTTCTACAAGAAAATACGGTAAGCCCATTGTACAATTATGAAGAATTTAGAAGAAATCGATGAAGAAGAAAACACTAATAATAAAAATTATGACACCTTAATCCCATCTAGAATAGGAAATGAGGATAAGCAAAAATTTAGTAGTAACATAGAGAATAGGCAAATAAAAATACACAAAAATAGACTTAAATTAGTAGAATAAGAAGATGTTCAACCTACAAACATTAAAATACAAAAATAGAATACTCATGCATTCCCCAAATGCATAAGCATTCTAAAAAAAAGGGAGATGTAGTGTAAGCAGCCAACAGTTCAATTTAATCCAAAATATTTAAATCAGTCTAATATTCTAACCTGCTACAAAAATAGTCTAAATGTTCATCAACACATAAAAATGCATTTAAGAATTAATGCTGACACAGCCATTAATAAACAGACGTGTACAACACACAACCAAACGAATTTGAATCCCAGCAATTTGCATTCCTGCAACTTGGAAGGTTAGCATTTCCCATAAATTTGCAGCTCATATATGTAGGTACATATTTTGTACCGAGTAGTATGTAGGTATGTAAGTATGTATGTCTAAATTAGTTATGTATGTAAGTATGTAAGCTTAAATGTAAATAGATATATAAGAATATTGTCACGGATATTTGCACCACTAAGCTATACCATCACTAAGGCCATGCTAAGTGATATTTACGCCAATCGTCAATAATCAAATCATGTATACACATATATGTATAAGGCAGCTGAGAGATGTCACACATAGATGCATTTACTTATACGCCTATGTGCGCGCGAGAGACTGTAAACTACAAACATTCACATCAATAATTCAATCTTTATGTATCTACATGAACGAATAAATAATTGCGTCTACACATATGTACCATGTACGAATACGAGCAGCGTAGAGTCAATGCGCAAACACATGCATATAGCTGAGAAGTTTGAGAGCTCATGGACAATGCTAGTAGATTCTGGAAAAATGCGAACGAGGAAACCAAAGGGTATAAAAGGCAACAGATGTAGAGGCGCTGTAATTCAGTTTGAGTTGAGCAATCAATCAGTTATTGCTTAAGCACGCGATCTAGCGGCCAATAGTAGAGTTTAATTTGAGTTATCAATCAGTTTGGTTATTCAGCCAGCGAGTAGCAAAGTATAAGTGTTATTGTGAAGTACTTTAATAAAGGCCATTTTACCATTATTCAATATTGGAGTTATTTATTCAACAGTTTAGTGATTCGAACTTAGCAGAGGATTGCAAATAAGAGGATTTGCACGTAAATTCGTTACAACATGTTTAGAATAATCTAATATAAATAGGCTGAATTATTTGAATAAAGACAATTCGACATTCATAATTCAAGCAGTGAAGTCTTCTTTGTTTTAATTGCGTTAGGAACCTTTCTACACTTCGTGATTCCAAGATGACCTCCGCTTGGACCATTATGCAGTTCGCTGAGCACGTCAGGAATCCTCTTTCCGGGAACAACTATCGTTTTCTTCTTCCATTGGGCATCCTCAGTCTCCCATACTCGATGCAAGCAACCGGATATCAATTATAAACTGTTCCACTGTGCCCAATACGACTACCCAATGGGACTCGCTGCTGACATCTCTTCTCTATTTGGTATTTCGTTTCGTTCGAGCTCTTGCATAACATGTGACAGATCTGTTTCTTCTAGCTGACACTTCCTTAGTTGTTCCTTGTCCCATTCATCCGTACATGTTATAGTCATTAGCCGGACATTAATATCTTATTTCGCCTCGGCCTTTGAAAAGAGCTTGCATTCCAAATTACATGGTCTTCGTGACATTGCATCGGCATTTTCAAGCGTACTACCATTCCGATGCTCAATGGAAAAATCATAGCTTTGTGGCCGCTCGATTTACCGTGCCAATTGTCCTTCCGAATTTCGGAACTGCAGAAGCCATTCCAACGCAGCGTGATCTGTCCTGACCCGGAATCGCTGGCCGTAGAGGTATTTGTGAAAATGTTTAATGCACTCTAACTATCTGGTTTCCCAATTGCACGGCTGTCTCCTGTCCATCAACCGGTTGTGGCAAAACACCTCCTATAGCATATCCGCTCGCACCTGTATCTAGAATAAGCGTTGCACCGGGAATCGGAGATGCCAACAATCGGGCAATGCACAAACGATCTTTCAATGTTTGGAAAGCTACTTCTGCTCCTTCTGCCATTCAAAAGCTTTATTTTTTCTTGTTAGCTCGTGGAGGCTATTGGTTACGCTGGCAAAATTTGGTACAAATCGCCGGTAATATGTGCACAGCCCAAGGAAACTTCTCGGTTCATGAAGATTTTGTTGTCTTGGCCAATCCTTCACTGCTTCTATCTTTTCATTCGCGGTGCAGATGCTCTCCGTCGTTACTTTATGACCCAAGTAACTAACTTGCTTCTTGAACAGAGGAAATTTTTGCGACTAAGTTTCAGACCAGCACCAGCTATTCTTTGGAAATCCTCCTCCAAGTTCTTCAGATGTTCCTCGAAGTTCTTTCCCAATACGATGATGTCGTCTAGGTACACTAAGCGTGTTTTCCAATGTAGTCCTTTCAGTACCTGATCCATGAGTCTTTCAAAAGTAGCTGGTTCATTACATATTCCAAAAGGCATCACTGTAAATTGCCAAATACCATCACCGACACTGAAGGCTGTTTTTCGTTTGTCTTCCTCCTTCACTTCCACCTGCCAATAGCCTCTTTTCAAGTCCAGTTTGGAAAACCATTTCGTACCAGATAGCGAGTACAGAGTGTCGTCATTTATTGGCAATGGTTAGCTATCCTTTTTCGTAACGTCATTCAACTTACGGTAGTCCACGCAAAACCTCATTTTTCCATCCTTCTTCTTTACAAGTACTAACGGTGAGCTCCTTGTACTAGCTGATGGTTCTATGACACCGTTGTCGCTCATTTCTAGTATACTTTGACTCACGCGCTTCGCCAGTGGAACACTACGAGGAACTTGATGGGTCGGCGTCGCATCTCCAGTGTCAATTTGATGTTTCACAACATTGGTGTGCCTGGTTTGGAGTCATCTTGGTCAAATATGTTCGCGTACTTTAGGAGCAGTTGTTTTGCCATACTCTGATAGGCTTCTTCTAGTCCCTCCGTCCATGCCATGATGTCATTTGAAAAATCAGTATTACTAGGTGAAATGTGTCCCTGGAGCTGTTCACAGTTAATAACTACTTCAGCCTCTTGGCATCTTCCCAAAATAGCTCTACTGGTTAGTTTGAGTGGTGCCTTGAACTCATTCAGTACTCTTACCGGAATACGTACATCTTGTCTTGTCATAGCCAGGGTTTTTCCTACAAGTATTTTCGGTGTTGATTTGTTAGCTGCTTCGACAACCCACAATTTGTTTGTCCCACAATCTCCATCAACCTTTGCCTAGATGACCGCTTCTGATTTTGGTGGTATTTGCTGACTCTCTTCCACCAGCACTCGTTTACTGCTGTAGCCTCTCTCGTAGCCGAAATTTAGTGGCACATCCATGTTCATATATCTCATCGTCTTGCTTTGCATATCGATCTTGATGCCTTGGTCGATTAAGAAATCCACTCCAATTATGATTTCATCAACAATCTCTGCCGTTATAAAATTGTGTACTACCGTGACGTTCCCAATTGCGACTTCACATGATACCTCTCCTAGGACCGTGGTGTCTGCTCCAGTGGCTGTACGCAATCTTGCTCCATGCACTGGTCTTATCTTCTTGTTGACTAAATCCGCTCGAATGATGGAATGACATGCACCCGTATCAACAGTCAGTAAATGTTCCTTTCCGTCCACATGTCATCCGACAGTAAGATCGTTTGTCCTTCTTCCAATTTGTGAGATAGAGATTATGGGGCATTCAATTGAGGGAGCCAGCTGTCGCCCATTGCGGCTGACTAGCTTTTGTTTAACGATTGTTTGGTCTTGGAGATTTACTTATTTCCTTCAGCTCTGCGTTTATGACCGCCCACATTTTTGGAACTGTGAGGGTTGGTGTTGCAATAACACGCAATGTGCCCTGGCTTTCCACACTTAAAGCATTTGACTGCATTATTATTCTTCTGCTGCGTACTCTTCAATGCTTCCAAAATTGTGTCTACCCACTAGACCTGGCGCAGCTTATATGAGATTTTTTTTTTGGAATTTTGAGTACGGGGATTGGTCAAATATGCGATTCGATGTAATAATTCATGTGGTAAATTTTTAACTCGATCAGAGTGTGCCAACCTGTGCCATAATGAGGTCAAAGGTCAAAATTTAGAAAAACACTTGGTTTTTTTACTGTTATCTGTTTATTTATTATATATAGAATGTAATGACCTCATTTTTCCTCAATATTTTGCACAGTAATTTTTTCTATATGTCCAATAATGATAAGAAAATTTATAAATATTAGAAAAAAGTAAATTAGTAAAAATTCCATTGAACTAAGGCGGGCCACTGACTACACAAATTATCTGCACAAGACTGTTGTTGGAATTGAGTGGAATTGCGTTCACTGAGTTCACAACAACAAATTACTCCAATTTGCGCAGATAATGTAGTCAGTGGCCCGCCTAACGGTAAATTCATACATTACGGTTCACATACGCCAATGTTGATAATTAGACATACTGAGACGTGCAAATAGAGCTTTTAATATTTTGTCTTTGCGAAATTGACTGTGGTTAAGAAAGGGTCTTTATTAAAATAATTAAAAATAGTAAAAGTTATACTGCAATATCGTGATGGCTGTAAATAATTTTGTTACACTTAGATCTGCTGACACAAACGTATATTTGATAGGAAAATGTGAAAAAAATATACTTGGAAGCAACTTACCGTCAAAACTACAAGTGCTGAAATGTTTTTTTTACTATGTGCGGTGTGAAAAGAAAACAATTAAGGAAAGTGCTAAATTGGCTTCGAAGGAAATATTGCCTTTTTGGGAAAGAGCACGTGTTCCAACGTTAAACAAAAAAACATGTGACGATAAATTGGTGAAATTATATGATGAGTGGAGAACAGTACAGAAATTTTGTACATCTTCGTTTCCTAGTTCTCGTAAAAAGGAAAATGATTTCAATGATAATTTGAACAATTTATTCGATATTGCACATGCTGATGCTTTAGAAATGATAGCTATTCCTGAGGACCGAGACTTTTTAATTAAACAGAGAGAGCCAGGTCGTGTTGGGAGCATGATTTCTATAGATCAATGTCTCGCAAATAAAGAAAAACGGAAGGCGCAAAGGTTAGAAGAAGAAAATCGACGCAGAGCAAAGTATCAAAGATTGGAAAGCACTCAAGGTATTTAGTTAATTCTGCTGAAACAAATAATATGTAAGTTTCTCTTTCAACTAATTTTTTTTAGAGTGGAGTGTAGACTATGATGTAAGTGATGAAAGTGAATGTGAGTCTGAAAAATCTGTAGAGCAGTTGATGATCGTATCAAACACCAACGAGCTGAAAAAAAACGTGTTAAAAAAAGCTTCATAGATGATAGAATGCTTGCTTGCATGGATGCTGGCAATATGTCAACCCCACTCGCAATTCATTTTATTATTGCAACAGCTAAAGCTTTGGGTCACAATATTGAAGATCTGGTTATTAATTGTACAAGTTTGAGAAAACAGCGCAAGGAATATCGTCGGCGTCATGGTACAGAAATGATTGAGAATTTCAAGGTAAAAAAGTTTATTTTGGATTTGTTATGAATACTTCTCAGAGCGAAAATTTTTCAGATCCCTGATACATTTGTGTTGCACTGGGACGGTAAACTACTTCCTGCAATGACTGGAAAGGAAAAAATATAACGCCTAGCTATTGTTTTAACGGCAGATAATATAGAAAAATTAATTTCCATTCCAATTATTGAATGTGGAACTGGTGAAGCAATCGCCCAGTCCATATATAATTACTTAAAAAAAATGAATATGATAAATTCGGTGGAAATGGTATGCTTTGACACGACAGCTACAAACACTGGTAAACGTAACGGTGCTGGAATGTTGCTGGAACAAAAATTGAAACGTAGCTTGTTGTGGTTGCCATGCAGGCATCATATTGCAGAAATCATACTACGAGCTGTATTTGAAATATATTTTGGAAAATCTTGTGGCCCGGAAGTTGCCATATTTGAACGTTTTTCGCGGGAATGGAACACTTTCAATTTAAAAGATCTTTCAATTGGAATCATGGATGAAGAAGTGCGACGTGCTATAAATGCAGAGGAATGTGAAGCCAATAAAGAATTTTGCATCAAAAATATAGCAAAAGACCACATTCGCCATGATTACAAAGAGCTATTGCAACTCATGTTTATTTTATTAGGTGGCAGCATCCCGAACTTTTCCTTTCGTGCACCTGGCGCCACGTCACATGCCAGGTTTATGTCAAAAGCGGTATATGCCTTAAAAATGTTTGCTTTGCAAAAACAATTTAAAATGTCTTCCACCCATTTGAATGGATTCCGCAATGTGTGTATTTATATTCCGTATTGGTTTCGAACTACTAATGCAGTCGAAGCACCAAATTTGGATTTGCAGCTGGTAAAAACGTTGCCGGTTATTACGACCCAAAAATATCTCTAGCCTTATTAGGTAAAATGAAAAACCACTTATGGTATCTGTCCGAGGAAGCCGTTGGTCTCGCCTTTTTCGATTCTAATGTGGACTTAAATGTGAAAAGAAAGATGGTTGAAGCACTAGCATTAGAAAAAGAGTTTGAAAGCAATGACGACAATGGCGTTTATCTGCATAAAAATGTAAATGCCAGCATTGAAGAAATGAAAGCATTCATAAGTAAAGATTTAAGTTGTTTTGTAACGCAAAGAACTAGAAATATCTTTTCACGATTGGAAATAGACGTAAAATTTTTCAACTTAGATCCCTCAAACTGGTGCGAAAATGCAGAATATTTAAAAGGTGTTCAAATCCTCAAAAACGTCACTGCTTTTAATGATTCTGCTGAGAGGAAAGTAAAACTAATAACAGATTTTAACCGGTCTTTAATCATAGCGAAGAAGATAAACAATACTTGCTTCATATTGTCGAGAACTACAGGCAAAAGTTCCCTTCATATACTAAAACTTCGCTTTTGTAATATTCTTGAGACATATATTAATGATTGAAATGCAAATTGTGGAAAAATTGCGTCATTTTATTTTTTCTTTAATAAATAAACAGATAACAGTAAAAAAAACCAAGTGTTTTTCTATATTTTGACCTTTGACCTCATTATGGCACAGGTTGGCACACTCTGATTGAGTTAAAAATTCACCACATGAATTATTACATCGAATCGCTTATTTGCCCAATCCCCGTACTCAAAATTCCAAAAAAAAAAAAATAACGCCAGGTCTACTACCCACTCTGGTCTTTCTACTTCCACACGATGCGCTTTATATGCTGGTTTACACAATAGGGAGGCAGTTTCCTGAGTCAATGCATGTGATACCGTTTCTGCGAATGTGGGTTTTGGGTTTGCGTATGTCGTTCGCTTCGTTTTCACGTCCCGTATGCGACTTATGAAACTCTGGATTTTTACCCTCTCTGTGTATTCCACGGGTGCGTCCGCATTTGCCAAATGAGCCAACCTTTCAACATCCAAAGAAAACTCTTGCAATGTCTCATTAGCTTTTTGGTAACGGTTTTGCAACTCAATTTGGCATATCTGTTTCCTGTGTTCGCTTCCGTATCGCCTCTTTAGAGCGCTCATCAAAGATTCGTAGTTGTTCCGCTCTCCCTCGGGAATTGTCCATAGGATTTCAGCAGCAGATCCTTTCAATGCCACGAATAGTGCAGCAACTTTATCTTCAGCATTCCAGTTTTTCACTGTTGCGGTCTTATCAAACAGGAGCTTAAACACCTGGAAAGGAACAGAGCCGTAAAAAGATGGAGTTTTTACCTTCGTATTGCTTGCTGAAACAACTGGGAGATTTAGTTGCAGCTCCTGTATACGACTTTTTAAAGCATCTACCTCAGGCTCGATTTTGTTCTCAAACTGCATTATTTTTTCGTCCAAACGGGCTTCTAGTTTTGCAGAGATCTGCGATGATACATGTGCTGAAATTCGTCCCGACATTTCGGATATACGTGCCTCCTGTGCTTCAATCCTGGATGCTACTTGTGACGACATTTCGGATATACGTGCCTCCTGTGTTTCAATCCTGGATGTTATTTGTGACGACATTTCGGATATGCGTGTCTCCTGTGATTCCATTTGGGATACCATATATTTCTTTTGTTCTTCCAGTTGAATTTCCATCTTTGCTCTTATATGGTTCTCCTGGGATTCTAGTTGTGTTTCTATCTTGGATGTTATACGTGTCTCCTGTTCTGCCAGTTGAGGTGCCATTGTCTATGTTTGAGCAGATATTGCAGCCAAAATTATGTTCAAGTCTGTACTCGTAACTGTGTGCGATGTTTCGTTTTTCTCCTCAATTTTTGTTGTTGTCTCGTCCCCAGCAGTATGAAGGACATCATCGTCCACATTAGTTCTTTCCGACTCCATAGCGTCTCGTAGTCGTGCCTGAACTTCGAGTTTATTTCCGGTTGTATTCAATCCATGGCTCTCCAACTCCTTCTTTAGTTGCTGGATCCTCAATTCACTCAACTTTGCCATGTTTAAGTTGTATTCGCTATCTTCGGAATTTATTCAACAATTCCTCTTCTAACACCAATTGTAACGAATTTAGGGAAATTCCACTTATTGCCAACCTTCTTCTAACGTTCATATCGCTAAACTATTGAATAAATAACTCCAATATTCAATAATGCAAAACGGCTTTTATTAAAGTTATTCACAATAACACTGATACTTCACAACTAATAGCTTGCTTAAATCAAACTGGTTGGTCGTGCCTCAGCTGTTGTTGCTTTTATACTCTTAGGTTTCCACGTGGGCATATTTCTAGCCGTTTCTATTTCTAGAATTTACTACTTGTTTACCAGCTATAGCTACAGATGCATAGCCATATGCGCGTGTAGATATGAGTGATACTTCCACCGATGATTTCCTACTTTTGGGAGTAGCTCAGATATATGCATGTGTTTGTGCGTTTCTCTCCGCTGCTTGTATGGACATATGTGTAGACATAATGATTAATTTGTTTACGCACAAACAAGTGTGACAGCTTGCTTAATTGTTGTTGCGGCTTTATTTACTTAGTATCAGATTAGTGATGCGAGTATCACTTAGTGTCAATAATATTCGTCATAATATGTTTTTGATAATGAATTTAACAATACATATATGAGGGAATATTTTAATAATGAAGAAATAGAGAGGAATTTTACATCACCTCTCCTAAAAACAGGAAATAGTGATATTGAAAGAGTTCATGGAAGTATAAATTAGCATTTACGTGTTCTTGAAGTTCACAAAAACAAAGATATAATATCAAAAAGAGTTATTAAAGCAGTAGAATTTTATAATAATAGTATCCATTCTACAACAAATAAAATACCAATTTACTTCATTTCAAATAAAATAAAAAATGAAGATTTTAAGTTGGTTAGAGATTTAATTTTGAAGAAACAAAATATGTCTACTGAAAATAGAAACAAAAATAGAATAGAAAAAGAAACTTTAAATAACGATGAAGTTTTTTCAAAGTAGACAAAATTAGAGAAAGTGATCCAAAATATAAACCAATAAAAGTACATTTCAGGAATGGAAAAGTATTAGATAATAGAGAACGATATATTCATCCACAAAGAATTAAAAGAATTTATAAATTTGAAAAATAATTAAAAATTAAGATTTTAATTTTTTTACATTTCAGTGTTGATTCTTATGTCAACGTTTGTTACATCAGCACAAGATATAAGAATAACAATTTTAAATTAGGATGCAGGATATACAGTATTATAAAAAGAAAAAATGGATGTTATAAAGAGTTATAATAAGATTTATCATATTATAGTTTTAAATAACTATGAGGAAATAATATCAAATTTAAATTCAGTAATAATCAATTTTAATAATATATTTAAAAATGAAAATTCAACATAATGTTTAAAAATTGCATTAGACACAGTAAGAAATAAATTGAGTACAATTAAACCCTTAGGTGTAAGAAGAAGAAGAGCACTTTTAGACATAATTGGAAAGACTATGAATGTTTTATTCGGTACAATGGATAGCGATGATAGACAAGAGTTAAATGAACATTTAAAATTAATTGACGAAAACAATAATAATCTTATAAATGAACATAATAAACAAATTAATACAAATTTAGAATTACAACAAAATATTAATTTGTTAACAGAAAAAATTCAAGAAAGATCAAATAATTCAAATTTAGCTTTACAAAATTTAACTAATATACAAAAGAAAAATTTAGAAACAATGGAATTAATTTAATTGAATTCGATATAACCTTATTATTACTTATTTCTTTTCAATTTTATTCAAATTTATAAAATAATAATCCCAAAGCCCTATAATTTCAAATTTTATATATGATCATTTCAGCACAATGCAGAAAACAAAATATCTATACAAAACAACTGGACAAGGAAGAACGCAGTAATTTTGAGTAAGAATCTGTGATTTCAATAATTGTGTTATATATGTACTTTTCTGTGTATATGCAATTAATTATTATTAACCCCCTTTTGCAATGCAAGGCCTTATATACTAAGTTTTATATTTTTTGTCATTAGGCCCTGAAGAAGACCAAAATAAAAGGTCGAAACGTTGGCGAGAAAATAAAAAAGGCGTTTTTCTGATTTATTGGACTGTAAACCCGAAACCAAAAAACAAATTTACAATAAATAAAGAAAACAGCCGGTAGTACAAAAATATAAATACAAGATAAAGTGAGTTCAGATAAGTACGTGGACAAAATTTAGTAAAGATATATCGGTTTTTGCTCAAGTTATCGTGTTAACGGCCGAGAGGAAGGACATACGGTCGACTGTGTATAAAAACTGTAAAGATATTAACTTTTTTTTTTAATTTGACTTCAAATTTTTATTATGCATACATATAGTAATAGGAGTATATTCATTTTAAATAGCGATCTGAGATGAGTTCTCAGGAACATACATACCAAATTTCATCAAGATACCTCAAAATTTACTCAAGTTATCGTGTTAACGGACAGACGGACGGACGGACGGACGGACGGACATGGCTCAATCAAATTTTTTTTCGAAGTCTATATCTATCTCGATTCCTTTATACCTGTACAACCAACCGTTATGCAATCAAAGTTAATATACTCTGTGAGCTCTGCTAAACTGGGTATAAAAATGTATGTTTACATGAATCCGAAATCTTAAAGTTTTCGTGGTGACCTTGATGAAGGTTCATCTTCAAAAAGTCTTCGAACAATACCACCAACTCTGTATCAAAGTCCAGATTATTTAAAGGACTTCGATATCGGTACCGTGAATAATGAGTTTTTGCGATCTGAAGAAGTCAAAGAAATAATTCGTCGAGGTCATCAAAAGTGTCCTGTTATTTTTCCACGTGATTGTCATGACGAGGCAGTTCCTACCTCGTTGTTAAACAGAATCTTGCCAAATGGGGAGATAGTAGAGCGTGGCTGGTTAGTGTGGAGTGCCAGTAGCAATAATTTTTATTTCCTAACATGTCGTCTATTAAGCACCAATACTTTAAATCGACCCAAAATATGTTGTGCGAATATTCGAAATTCCAGGGATGGAAGAAGCTATACGATAAACTGCCATCACACGAAATACTCAAGATCACATTAAATGTTATATTCAATGTCGATATTTACAAAATCTAATTCAAAAGGAGGCTACAATTGATACACTTACCAATGAACAGCTAATCCTGAAACACAAAAGTGGAAAGAAATTTTATATAGAATTTTGGACATTATTTTATTTTTGGGTGAGAGAAGCCTAGCTTTCAAAGACGAAAGTATATATCTTCGTGAACGAAACAATGGAAATTTTTTAGGCATCTAAAATCTCATAAGCAATTATGATCCGATACTTAGAGATCATTTGGAGAAAGTTAGGATTTCACAACAACAGCACAAACGTTTACAAGTTCACTATCTTTCCCCAGAGATTCAGAACGAGTTTATAGAAATTTGTGCAAAGCACATGAGGGAAACTATATTAGATCAAGGCAAGAAACCAATTATTTTGCTATTATCGTTGATGCTATGCCACGTTGACTACGTACATTTTGCACTTACTCCATTTCAATTCGAAAGCAACAAAGTTTACAATTCAATAACGGTTTTTGGCTTTCGTGAATTGTGACCAAAAAACTGGTCAGAAAATCGCTAATCTAATTAGCCATACTCTAGGTAAACATGAAATCCCATTAAAAGATTGAAGTGCACAAGGGTACGATAACGGCGCAAATATGAAAAGAGCTTACAACGGAGCACTACGTCACATTGTCGACAAAAACTCGAATGCTGAATACTCGCCTTGCTCAGGACACACAAAATTCTTTACACAGAAACGTAATTTATCTTGGATGATACATTCAAAGAGCTTCGCAATGGTGGACAGTTTTGAAATAGGCCTATAATTAGTAATATCATTTTTATTGCCGCTCTTGAAAATAGGTGTAATGAATGCTACTTTCCACGCATCAATAAAAGTACCTGTAGATAACGAATTATTAAAAATTAACAACAGTGGATAGACTAGGGAATCACATTGTTTAAACAGAATTGCAGAGAACCCATCGATATCGGTAATAGTCGACGTCTTAAGCCGAATAAGCCCATTAAGAACATCTTCCTTAGACAATACTACATTACCGAAGTCAATCGAAGCCTGAATATTAAAAGTTATGTTATCATGATTGACAGAGTCAGAAGTGAAATTGTTCATAAAGTATTCAGCAAAAAGATTTGCAGCATCCTCCGGAGTATCGACAGCTTCTTCAGCAAGAAAAAGAGAGGACGGAATATTCGAAACTGATTTCTTCGAGTTGACAAAGTTCCAAAATGATTTTGGGTTAGATTTAAGATTTTCCTCAAAATTTAAAATATAATTTCTGTGTAAGAATTTATCCAGACACGCGAATTTCTTATCATACTCTTTATACAAGTTGAAAAACGTTGGATTTTGAGTTCTTTTAAATTTACGGAAAAATTTATTTTTCAAATTCCGGAGTTTCATCAAGGCTCTATTATGCCAGGGCACCTTGTACTTCTTTTTGGAAGCCAAGGGAATGACATTTCTACAAATTTGCAGAACAGTAGACTTAAATATCTCAAACCTTTTAGTGGTATAAAGACTGCAAAACAAATTATCCCAATTTATTTCCAGCAAAAGATTGTTCAAGTTCGAAAAATCACATCTCTTAAAATTAAAAGAAAAATTAGAGCTGGTAGTACTCGCTTCGGCAAATTTATAAAACTCAAGATCAAGAACTAATGGAACATGATGCAAATCGGATTTTTTAATAGGAGAAATACATTCAAAAAGTGAAAAATTTAGATTATTAGATAAAAATATCAAGTATATATCTTCGTGAACGAAACAATGGAAATTTTTTAGGCATCTAAAATCTCATAAGCAATTATGATCCGATACTTAGAGATCATTTGGAGAAAGTTAGGATTTCACAACAACAGCACAAACGTTTACAAGTTCACTATCTTTCCCCAGAGATTCAGAACGAGTTTATAGAAATTTGTGCAAAGCACATGAGGGAAACTATATTAGATCAAGGCAAGAAACCAATTATTTTGCTATTATCGTTGATGCTATGCCACGTTGACTACGTACATTTTGCACTTACTCCATTTCAATTCGAAAGCAACAAAGTTTACAATTCAATAACGGTTTTTGGCTTTCGTGAATTGTGACCAAAAAACTGGTCAGAAAATCGCTAATCTAATTAGCCATACTCTAGGTAAACATGAAATCCCATTAAAAGATTGAAGTGCACAAGGGTACGATAACGGCGCAAATATGAAAAGAGCTTACAACGGAGCACTACGTCACATTGTCGACAAAAACTCGAATGCTGAATACTCGCCTTGCTCAGGACACACAAAATTCTTTACACAGAAACGTAATTTATCTTGGATGATACATTCAAAGAGCTTCGCAATGGTGGACAGTTTTGAAATAGGCCTATAATTAGTAATATCATTTTTATTGCCGCTCTTGAAAATAGGTGTAATGAATGCTACTTTCCACGCATCAATAAAAGTACCTGTAGATAACGAATTATTAAAAATTAACAACAGTGGATAGACTAGGGAATCACATTGTTTAAACAGAATTGCAGAGAACCCATCGATATCGGTAATAGTCGACGTCTTAAGCCGAATAAGCCCATTAAGAACATCTTCCTTAGACAATACTACATTACCGAAGTCAATCGAAGCCTGAATATTAAAAGTTATGTTATCATGATTGACAGAGTCAGAAGTGAAATTGTTCATAAAGTATTCAGCAAAAAGATTTGCAGCATCCTCCGGAGTATCGACAGCTTCTTCAGCAAGAAAAAGAGAGGACGGAATATTCGAAACTGATTTCTTCGAGTTGACAAAGTTCCAAAATGATTTTGGGTTAGATTTAAGATTTTCCTCAAAATTTAAAATATAATTTCTGTGTAAGAATTTATCCAGACACGCGAATTTCTTATCATACTCTTTATACAAGTTGAAAAACGTTGGATTTTGAGTTCTTTTAAATTTACGGAAAAATTTATTTTTCAAATTCCGGAGTTTCATCAAGGCTCTATTATGCCAGGGCACCTTGTACTTCTTTTTGGAAGCCAAGGGAATGACATTTCTACAAATTTGCAGAACAGTAGACTTAAATATCTCAAACCTTTTAGTGGTATAAAGACTGCAAAACAAATTATCCCAATTTATTTCCAGCAAAAGATTGTTCAAGTTCGAAAAATCACATCTCTTAAAATTAAAAGAAAAATTAGAGCTGGTAGTACTCGCTTCGGCAAATTTATAAAACTCAAGATCAAGAACTAATGGAACATGATGCAAATCGGATTTTTTAATAGGAGAAATACATTCAAAAAGTGAAAAATTTAGATTATTAGATAAAAATATCAAATCCAAAGTACGACCTAGTCTGTTTGAAAAACGATTAATTTGTTTAATATCAATACTTAAAAAACTATCTACTAAATATATTTCACTGGAGCCAATGACCTCACATGCTATTAAAGCCGAGTTTGATAGAGTCTGTGACCATTTAACATTACCCAGATTAAAATCACCCAGCACGCAGAGATGATCACCACCAACTTTGTTCAATGCCAGTGACGTAATATTATCGACATGTGCAGTGTATAAGTTGTAGCTACTATTGGGCGGTATATACGAAGTACAAACAAAAACAGTGTCTGATGAGCCTCGAATGCATACACATAGCTGGTCAAGTAGCGCACTATTATTTTCCAGTATGATTTCAGAAGCATGATGTTTGGAATGTACCGCAATGAGAACTCCACCACCTCGTGCACAACCAGTAAAGTTTGAATTTCTGTCTTTGCGAAAAACATTGTATAACATAGGATCAAAATATTCCTCGCTGAAAAAGTTTTCATTTAGCCACGTCTCAATGAAGACAAAAACATCATATTCTTCATGGCAGCTAAATAGCCGCACCAGCTGGGATTTTGTTCTAACACCAGCCATATTCTGCATATATAATCTTAGGTGATTATTTCTTCCATCTAACCCAACCGATTGCCGTCGGACATCGGTTGGTTTTCGTCGTTTTTTGGCTTGAATTTAAATGGGCGCACAACAATATTTGCAGGCCATAGTTCAGGCCGCAACAGCATCGCATATGAGTTGGCATTAACGCCTAACTTGAAATTAAGGTGTCTCAAAGAGCTCGGATCCACACCTTTCTTGCTAAGACTACTGCAAATAATGGAGTTTTCTTCCATACCAGTATGTCTAGCAATATATTTTTTTACCTGGTCAGCTGTTGCTGAAGTAGAAAAGGGAGATATATGGAGCCATTTTCTTCTGACAACAGCTCGTAACTCATTACTGGAGCTCGACCCAATAAATAAGGGTTTAATTAATTTCCGAGCGTTTGCATTTTTTGGGTGGCTAGCGTTGATATTTGCCCTGGAATCAGCATTGTTACCAGAACCTTGCAACTGATTTGAATTTAAATCGCTTTGGGAAGAATTCGCTGTACTAGAACCAGAGGACTTATTTTTGCTTTTATTAGACCTCTTTTTTTTACGCACAGTGTTCCAATCACTTTGGTTATCAGCACCTGCAGATGGTTCATCTAAATTAGTTGCACTCATATTGGCTGGAAACACTGGCGCCGCAGTCGGAGTACCAGTAGCGGGAGTAGCAACATGAGGGGACGGCAGCATTTTCTCTTGGCCAGTAGAAGCAGAAGAAGAGGTATAAGAAGAGGAAGTATTAGTAACTACACTAGTTGACAAAGCAGCAACGAAGGCGTATGGCATATTTGTTGTTGGAACAGAAGTATTGACTGCACTGAGTACAACATTACCATCAGACACAATTATTTCCTTTCCACTAACCTTCTCTTTGGCCAAAGGGCCACTAACAATACCACGCACTTCACTGAATTCAGATAGCAAGTGCGACACAATCGATTTATTTTCAGCAAGCATAGAGCGCAATTCAATGATTTCAGTTTGAAGAGTCTCAACTTTATTGCGAAGGCATTCATTATCTTCTCTCACAGCATTAACCACGCACAGAATATTAGAATTAAGAGCTTTAACTTCAGCGAGCTCATCGATCAACAACGCAAGAGATTGATTGTCAATGTTTTGGTTGCATTGGCGCTCATTACTTGCTGTATTATTTTTAAGCGGAGACCGAAGGGAACAACGGCGCACAGCTTTACACTCATCGCACAGAAATTGGGTATTTGAACTCAAAAGGTACTCTAAGTCAGTCTGTTGCATACCAACGCAATGTAGGTGGAAAAGCTTATTACAATTAGAGCACTGCACTTTGGCCTGAGCACGTTCCACTTTCGTCCCACAACGGCAAGTCATATTTAATTAAATAAATAGACAAATCCATGCACAACTGTATAGATATAATTACAAAATTGTTTGTTTTTATTTTTTTCTATACACTCTGCGATCACAACGAACTATTCACATTATAAGAGTCAATATCTCAAACAGTTTATTATGCACCATGCATAAAAACATTGCAAAATTATTAGTTATTAAGACATAATTAGGGCGCGCTTAAAAAACGCGTCCTCTCCGAACAAACGACAGATCAATTCGTATATGTATCTATACAGATCATATTTTGTACACTTAGCATGTAAGTATGTATTAATGTAAATATGTAATGTAGGTAGCTCATAAGAATTCATTAAAATAATTTTGTTTAAATACTAATGCAACTTCGCTAATAAACACAATGATTGGGTTGAGACCCAAGCACAACAAAGTCTTTTTTCTAATTTTATTCATCTTCTGATTTTATTCATTACAAATTTATTTCTTTATTTTCTTTTAGTGTTTTGTTTTAATAAATTGGGTGATGCAAAGTGCGTGCTAAGCTGATATCGAAAACTCCTGTTTTTTTTTAAATAACTTTTGAACAGTTAGAAAGAGTTAAATTTCGCAATTAGTTTCTTATAACTAGCAGTGATGTGCATCCGTTGATACCACTTTCGACCATATCCGACCAATTTTCGACATGAAAAATAAATGGCCTAAACAGTCTTAAACGAGAAAATATAGTATCGCGCCGGACGCCGCCACCGCCGCCGCCGCGCCGATATTTTTGACATTCGGCGGCGGCGTACGAAAAACGACCAAAATCGGCGGCGGCGTTTATCGGCGGCGTATATCTCTAACGCCTACCATACCGAAAATCCTGTGATCAAGGTCTAGAAGAAGGAACATCAAATTTTTAGAAATAAATTTGTCCAATTTCTCAGCGGAGTCGCCCCTCAAATATTTTATGTTTTTTTTAGCAGAGCTGTGGCTTACATTTGTTGAACTGCTCTTTTTTAGCTACGTCTCAATGTTTTTCCACAAATAATTTTAAAAAAGTACTAAGGTAAAGTACAGACATGTAAAAATGACTACTTTTGCGTGTTTGTGTACGGGTTAATGCGCGCACTTTCGCTCTAACCTCAAATAGCCTCATAAATATTAAATTTTATTTGACATTTATGATACAAAGCTGTCAAACGCGCATTAGGCATTAAGCTGGAGCGCTACAGAATTAGAAGGACATAACAAAGAGTGTTGTGAACATTTATAACCAAAATGTAAACGCCAATGCGTGATGTCGAAGATTCTTTTAATTTCCTAATTACTCCCCAAGTACAGCAAGTAGAAAACGTACAAGGTAAGTTGTAAATCAAGTCTTCCCACGCTGAAAATAATTGTCTAGATGTCTACCTCCAAAGCCTCGTACATGCTTTTTTTCATACACTGAAAAGCAAAATCGGTAAACGCTACCAATTAAATCTGTGGAGGCTACTGATTTTTTTCGGTAGACGCTACCGAAAATAAACTGTAGCCTCAACAGGTTAATCGGTAGCCTCAACCGAAAATAAAATAAAAAATTTGCCGTACGGTTCCATCCATCCATCCGTCTATCAGGCCGCCTTGCAGTCCATCTTCATATGTATTTTTGGTATAATTTGTATTTGGATATAGATATTTTATTGAAATTTAGCACACTATTCTCCCTGATCAGGACAGAGGTTTCTACAAAAAGTGGGCGTAATCGGAATTTAGCCATCCCCCTTTTTATATGTATATATAGAGCATTCCATTTAAAACCTATTCCATGATACGTCAATACCTAAGAGGGCTATGATCTCCATACCCATATATCGAAAACGGTTGAAGATATTTAGATGAAAGTTGGTGCGCGTCTTGAGTGCATGACGGGAACTTTTTGCACAAAAAAAATATTTATATTGGATGATAACCACGCCTACATTTATATATATAAATAGCAATATGTATACTAATTATACTCAGTTGAGCAGAGCTCACAGAGTATATTAAGTTTGATTGGATAACGGTTGGTTGTACATATATAAAGGAATCGAGATAGATATAGACTTCCATATATCAAAATAATCAGGATCGAAAAAAAATTTGATTGAGCCATGTCCGTCCGTCCGTCCGTCCGTCCGTCCGTTAACACGATAACTTGAGTAGATTTTGAGGTATCTTGATGAAATTTGGTATGTAGATTCCTGGGCACTCATCTCAGATCGCTATTTAAAATGAACGATATCGGACTATAACCACGCCCACTTTTTCGTTATCGAAAATTTCGAAAAACCGAAAAAATGCGATAATTCATTGCCAAAGGCGGTTAAAGCGATGAAACTTGGCAGACGGGTTGACGTTATGACACAGAATAGAAAATTAGTAAGATTTTGGACAATGGGGGTGGCAACGCCCACTTTTACAAGAAGGTAATTTAAAAGTTTTGCAAGCTGTAATTTGGCAGTCGTTGAAGATATCATGATCAAATTTGGCAGGAAACCTACTACTATTACTATATATGTGCTAAATAAAAATTAGCAAAATTGGATGAAGAACACGCCCACTTTTTAAAAAAATTTTTTTTTAAATTCAAATTTTAACAAAAAATTTAATATCTTTACTGTATATAAGTAAATTAAGTCAAAATTCAACTCCTGTAATGATATGATGCAACAAAATACAAAAATAAAAGAAAATTTCAAAATGGGCGTGGGTCCGCCCAGTTTCATTTAGTTTGTCTAGAATACTTTTAATGCCATAAGCCGAACAAAAATTTACCAATCCTTCTCAAATTTGGTAGGGACATAGACTCTATGACGGTAACTGTTCTCTGTGAAAATGGGCGAAATCGGTGGAAGCCACGCCCAGTTTTTATACACAGTCCACCGTATGTCCTTCCGCTCGGCCGTTAACACAATAACTTGAGCAAACAACGATATATCTTTACTAAACTTAGCCCACCTACTTATCTGAACTCACCTTATCTTGGTATAAAAAATGGCCGAAATCCGACCATAAACACGCCCACTTTATCGATATCGAAAATTACGAAAAATGAAAAAAAGCCATAATTCTATACCAAATACGAAAAAAGGGATGAAACATGGTAACTGGATTGGTTTATTGACGCAAAATATAACTTTGGAAAAAACTTTGTAAACTGGGTGTGACACCTACCATATTAAGTAGAAGAAAATGAAAAAGTTCTACAAGGCGAAATCAACAGCCCTTGGAATCTTGGCAGGAATACTGTTAGTGGTATTGCATATATAAATAAATTAGCAGAACCCAACAGATGATTTTCTGGATCACCTGGTCCACATTTTGGTCGATATCGCGAGAACACTTTCACATATACATCTAAGGGCCACTCGCTTTTAAAACCCTCATTAATACCTTTAATTTGATATCCATATCGTACAAACACATTCTAGAGTCACCCCTGGCCCACCCTAATGGCGATATCTCGAAAAGGCGTCCACCTATAGACCTAATGCCCACTCCCTCTTAAAATGCTCAGTAACACCTTTCGTTTGATACCCATATCGTATAAACATTCTAGAGTCACCACTGGCCCACCCTAATGGCGATATCTCGAAAAGGCGTCCACCTATAGACCTAATGCCCACTCCCTCTTAAAATGCTCAGTAACACCTTTCGTTTGATACCCATATCGTACAAACATTCTAGAGTCACCCTTGGTCCACCTTTATGGCGATATCTCGAAAAGGCGTCCACACATAGAACTAAGGATTACTCCCTTTTAAAATACTCATTACCACCTTTCATTTGATACTCATATCGTACAAACACATTCTAGAGTCACCCCTGGCCCACCTTAATGGCGATATCTCGAAAAGGCGTCCACCTATAGACCTAATGCCCACTCACTCTTAAAATGCTCAGTAACACCTTTCGTTTTATACCCATATAGTACAAACATTATAGAGTCACCCCTGGCCCACACTAATGGCGATATCTCGAAAAGACGTCCACCGATAGACTTAATGCCCACTCCCTCTTAAAATGCTCAGTAACACCTTTCGTTTGATACCCATATCGTACAAACACATTCTAGAGTCACCCCTGGCCCACCCTAATGACGATATCTCGAAAAGGCGTCCACTTATAGACCTAATGCCCACTCCCTCTTAAAATGCTCAGTAACACCTTTCGTTTGATACCCATATTGTACAAACATTCTAGAGTCACCCTTGGTCCACCTTTATGGCGATATCTCGAAAAGGCGTCCACCTATAGAACTAAGGATTACTCCCTTTTAAAATACTCATTACCATCTTTCATTTGATACCCATATCATACAAACACATTCTAGAGTCACCCCTGGCCCACCCTAATGACGACATTTCGAAAAGGCGTCCACCTATAGACCTATTGCCCACTCCCTCTTAAAATGCTCAGTAACACTTTTCGTTTGATACCCATATCGTACAAACAAATTCTAGAGTCAGCCCTGGTCCACCTTTATGGCGATATCCCTAAATGGCGTCCATCCATAGAACTATGGCCTACTCTCTCTTAAAATACTCTTTAATACCTTCCATTTGATACACATGTCATACAACCACATTCCAGGGTTCCCTAGGTTCATTTTCCTATATGGTGATTTTCCTTATTTTGTCTCCATAGCTCTCAACTGAGTATGTAATGTTCGGTTGCACCCGAACTTAGCCTTCCCTACTTGTTTTAAAATATGTTTGTAACGGCATATCTCTGTAACCTGTAAAGCGATATGAACAAAATTCTAACATCAGTATCGTGTAGGGGTGCCAAATGATATAGGAAAAACCTTTGGAAAGTGGGCGCAATCGGTGTGTAGCCACGCCCCTTTTTATTTAAAATAAATATCATACAAAATTAATCCTTCGATTACTCGATACCTAAGAGAGCTATGATCTTTAAATTTGGTATGTGGGTTGCCTGGTTGGAGGCAAGTCAACGCCAAAAAAAGTTCTTTTTGTGGGCGTGGCACCGCCCACTTTTTAACAAAATCTCTCAAGATGGAGTAATCGAACGATTAATTTTGTATGACATTTATTTTATATAAAAGGGGCGTGGCTACACAACTATTACGCACACTTTTGGTATAAACCTCTGTCCTGATCAAAGGGAATTGTGTGCCAAATTTCAATAAAATACCTATAGGGTCGAATTTTCTCAAGTGGGCCACTTTAAAATCGATTGTCCCAGTTTTCGTTAATTAATACGGTTTTTATTTGGCCTGGAGGTAAAAAGTTCTCGCCAAAATATTTTTGCAAACAATTTTTTTACATTAGTTATTAACCGTTAGAGTTTTTGATCATGTCATTATCATGTTATTTTAAAAAATTAATAACTCGTGAACGGTTTATCAAAACTTAACGGCTTATACATCAAAATTTTCGCCATTTAACATACTTTGCACTAAAAGTATTGAATTTTATAACAAATTATTATTTTGCCAAAAAAATCCTGCTTGTTTTAAATAATTAAAAATTAATAAAACTTCTCCGCCTGCGAGAAAATTTTAACACATTTCATTCAATTCCACAATCCATTAAAAAAATCTTGGTGAAAAAAAAAATCATTATTTTGCATTAGGTCAAAAGTTATACATGTTTTTGTGACCGCGCTCCTACCTCCAGTGCTAGACGAGCACGTTATGACACCCGCGACAAACATATATACTTTAATAAGTATTAAATAACAAGTAAGAAAGGTTAAGTTCGGGTGTAACCGAAGATTACATACTCAGTTGAGAACTATGGTGACAACAGAAGGGAAAATAACCATGCAGGAAAATGAACCGAGGGTAATCCTGGAATGTGTTTGTATGACATGTGTATCAAATGAAAGATATTAAAGAGTATTTTATGAGGGAGTGGGCCATAGTTCTATAGGTGGACGCCATTTAGGGATATCGCCATAAAGGTGGATCAGGGTTGACTCTAGAATTTGCTTGTACGATATGGGTATCAAATGAAAGGTGTTAATGAGTATTTTAAAAGGGAGTGATCCTTAGTTCCATAGGTGGATGCCGTTTCGACATATCGCCATAAAGGTGGACCAGGGGTGACCCTAGAATTTGTTTGTACGATATGGGTATCAAATGAAAGGGGTTAATGAACATTTTAAAAGGGATTGGGCCTTAGTTTTATAGGTGGACGCCTTTTCGAGATATCGCCATAAAGGTGGAGCAGGGGTGACTCTAGAATGCGTTTGTACAATATGGGTATCAAACGAAAGGTGTTAATGAGTATTTTAAAAGGGCGTGGGGCTTAGTTTGTTTGTACGATATGGGTATCAAATGAAAAGGGTTAATGAGCATTTTAAAAGGAAGTGGGCCTTAATTCTATAGTTGGTCGCCTTTTCGAGATATAGACATAAAGGTGGTCAAGTGGTGACTCTAGAATTCGTTTGTACAATATGGGTATCTAACAAAAGGTGTTAATGATTATTTTAAAAGGAAGTGGGCCTTAGTTCTATAGATGGACGCGTTTTCGAGATATCGCCGTAAAGGTGGACCATGGGTGACTGCAGAATGTGTTTGTACGATATGGGTATCAAATTAAAGGTACTAATGAGGGTTTTAAAAGGAAGTGGTGGTAGTTGTATAGGTGGTCGCCTTTTCGAGATATCGCCATAAAGGTGGACCAGGGGTGACTCTAGACTTTGTTTGTACGATATGGGTATCAAATGAAAGGTGTTAATGAGTCTTTTTAAAAGGGAGTGGGCCTTAGTTCTATAGGTGTTCGCCTTTTCGAGATATCGCCATAAAGGGGGACCAGGGGTGCCTCTAGAATATGTTTGTACGATATAGGTAGCACACGAAAGGTATTAATGAGTATTTTAAAAGGCCGTGCGGCTTAGTTCTATAGGTGGACGCCTTTTCGATATATCGCCATAAAGGTGGACCACGAGTGACTCTAGAATGTGTTTGTACGATACGAGTATCAAATTAAAGGTATTAATGAGGCTTTTAAAAGGGAGTGGTGGTAGTTTTATATGTGAAGGCGTTTTCCAGATATCGACCAAAATGTGGACCAGGGTGACCCAGAACATCATCTGTTGGATACCGCTAATTTATTTATATATTGTTACGAATATTAGCAAAACTAAGAAGTGCTGCCAGCTCTAAGCCAATGCTAAGCAGTGACATGAATGCACATCAATAATTCAATCATCATGTATCTACATAAACGAAACAACAACTGCGTCTACATATATGTACCATGTACGTGTACGAGCAGCAGAGGGTCAATGCACAAATACATGCATATATATGAGATACTCCTATAAGTATGCTATGAGAAAAACTATAAAATTGTGCAATTGTAGTTACAGCTGAGGAGTTTGAGAGCTACTGGACTAGTAGATTCTGGAAGCGTATAGAAGATGCAAACGAGGAAACCAAAGAGTATAAAAGGCGACAGATGTAGAGGCGCTGGAATTCAGTTTGATTTGAGTTGTCAAGCAGTTTCGAATACGACGCTATCTAGCGAGCAAAAGCAGTATTATTTTGAATAGTAGAGTTTCATTTGAGCTATCAATCAGTTTGGTTATTAAGCAAGCTATTCGTTGCACAGTTTCAGTGTTATTGTGAATTACTTTAATAAAGGCCATTTTGCATTATTACAAATTGGAGTTATTTATTCAACAGTTTAGTGATTCGAACTTAGCAGAGGATTGCAAATAAGAGGATTTGCAAGTAAATTCGTTACAATTGGTGTCAGAAGAGGAATTGTTGAATAAATTCCAGAGGACAACAAGGACATGGCAAAGTTCAGTGAATTGAAGATCCAGCAACTAAAGAAGGAGTTGCAGAGCCGTGGATTGAATACAAGCGGCGTTAAACTTGAACTTCAGGCACGGCTACGAGAGGCAATGGAAGCAGAAGGAATTGATATGGAAGAGCATGTCTTTCATCTTGATGGCGAGGAGACAACAAAAATTGAAGAGAAAAACGAAACATCGCAGACGGTTACCAGCACAGACTTGAACATGATTTTAGCTGCAATATCTGCTCAAACATCAACAGTGTCATCTCAACGGGAAGAGCAGAAGACATATATGGCATCACAACTAGAATCGCAGGAGACACGCCTAACATCGAAGATTGAAGCACAAGAAACGCGTATGTCAGAAATGTTGACACAGATTACATCGCAGATGGAATCCCAAGAGACACGTATAACATCAAAGATTGAAGCACAAGAAACGTGTATTTCAGAAATGTCGGTACAAATTTCAGCACAGATTTCATCTCAGATCTCCACACAACTAGAAGAGCAGGAAGTCCGTGTATCATCTAAACTGGAAGCGCATATGGAAGAAAAACTAACCCAGTTTCATGAAGGCTTCAGTTGTCGACAAGATAAATTCGAGGCCGAGGTGGATGCTTTGAGAGGACGTATCGAGCAGTTACAAATAAATCGTCCAGCAGTTTCAGCGAGTAATTCAAAGGTAAAAACACCATCCTTTGACGGTTCTGTTCCTTTCCAGTTCTTTAAGCTACAGTTTGAGAAGACCGCAGCAGTGAACAACTAGAATGCGGAAGATAAAGTTGCTGCACTGTTCGTGGAATTGAAGTGGCCAGCAGTGGAAATCTTACAGACGATTCCCGAAGGAGAGCGGAAGAATTATGAAGCATTGATGGCTGCTGTAGAACGACGTTATGGAAGCGAGCATAGAAAACAGATATACAAAATGGAGTTGCTGAACCGCTTCCAGAGGCCTGGTGAAATATTGCAAGAGTTTGCGTCGGATATTGAAAGGCTAGCACATTTAGCGAATGCGGACGCACCCGTGGAGTACACTGAAAGGATAAAGATGCAGAGCTTTATAAATGGCATACGGGATGTCGAAACAAAGCGAGCTACATACGCAAACCCAAAGCGAACATTCGCAGAAACGGTGACACAAGCTCTAATTCAGGAAACAGCGTCGCTTCTGTGTAAGCCAGTTTTCAAAGCACGCCGTGTGGAAGTAGAAAGGCCAGAGTGGGTAGACGCAATTTTGGAGGCGCTGAAAGGATTGCAAAAGCGGAGTGAAAAAGTTACCAAATGCTTCAAATGCGGGAAGTCCGGTCACATTGCACGTCATTGCGATCTTGGTCCTAATAGTTCCAAAAATGGGGGTGGCCGTAAACGCAAAGCTGGAGGAAATGAGCAAGAGCGTGTCGGTGGTAAAGAACGAAAACTTGCCCGGCTATTGAATGTCCTATGATATCTGTGTCGCAGATTGGAAGCAAATCAAGCAGTCTTACCATCAGAAGGAATGTGGATGGTAAAGAGCGTGTACTGACTGTAGATACGGGGGCATCTCATTCCTTGATTCGATCTGATTTGGTCTACAGGAGAGTAAAGTCATTACCTGGAGCAAGGTTGCGTTGCGTAAGGTCACAGGCGAGTATAATCAAGTCCAAGGCGAAGTCGTATGTGAAGTATTAATTGGAAAAGTCATGGTTCCACACAAATTCGTTGTGGCGGAGATCGTTGATGAAGTCATATTGGGAGTGGACTTATTGGTTGACCATGACATCAGGATCGATATGCGGAGAAAAATTATGCGCTATAAGAACCAGGACATACCACTTAACTTTAGTTTAGGGTTCAGCAGTAATCGGGTACTGGTTGAAAAGACTCGACAAAGACCACGAAAGTCAAAGGCAAAGATTGATAGATCGAATGGGCCAAATAAATCAAAATCAAAAGTACCAGCGAGAGAAACACTGGCATTGACAAAACCTAAAAGACGCAGGAAAACGAAGAATGCGAGGGTAGTTTCAAGCCAGAGCGCACTACTACGTGGGGAAATTTGGGAACGATACTGATTATGCAAAGCAAATCCGTCCAGCGCAAGCTCTACGTAGTAGTTCATCGGCCAAACAACAGAGTGTGAAGGAACGAACCAGGGTATTGAGTGGTACGATGAAACACAGGTACCATGAGAACAATAATTCGAAAAGTTTCTGGGCGGGAGATTTGGTACTGTTATACAACCCTCACCGGCGGAAAGGCGTTCCATCCAAATTTCGGTGCAGTTGGGCAGGCCCGTACAAGGTTGTGAAGAAGATCAGTGATACCATCTACCGCATACAAAGCATTGAGCAACCACGGAGTAGAAGAGTGGTACATTTGGCGATGCTAGCAGCGTTTAGATCGAGAAATTTGTCTGATCGGGGCGATCAGACTTAGGTGGAGGGCAGTGTTACGAATATTAGCAAAACTAAGGAGTGCTGCCAGCTCTAAGCCGATGCTAAGCAGTGACGTGAATGCACATTAATAATTCAGTCATCATGTATCTACATAAACGAAACAATAACTGCGTATATATATATGTACCATGTACGTGTACGAGCAGCAGAGAGTCAATGTACAAATACATGCATATATCTGAGATACTCCTATAAGTATGCAATGAGAAAAACTATAAAATTGTGCAATTGTAGTTACAGCTGAGAAGTTTGAGAGCTACTGGACTAGTAGATTCTGGAAGCGTCTAGAAGATGCGAACGAGGAAACCAAAGAGTATAAAAGGCGACAGATGTAGAGGCGCTGGAATTCAGTTTGATTTGAGTTGTTAAGCAGTTTCGACTACGACGCTATCTAGCGACCAAGAGCAGTATTATTTTGAATAGTAGAGTTTCATTTGAGCTATCAATCAGTTTGGTTATTAAGCAAGTTATTCGTTGCACAGTTTGATTGTTATTGTGAAGTACTTTAATAAAGGCCATTTTGCATTATTACAAATTGGAGTTATTTATTCAACAGTTTAGTGATTCGAACTTAGCAGAGGATTGAAAATAAGAGGATTTGCAAGTAAATTCGTTACAATATGTAATACCTGCCAAGATTTCAAGGGTTTTTTATTTCGCCCTGCACAACTTTTTCATTTTCTTCTACTTAATATGGTAGGTGTCACAACCATTTTACAAAGTTTTTCCTAAAGTTATATTTCGCGTCAATAAACCAATCCAATTACCATGTTTCATCCCTTTTTTTCGTATTTGGTATAGAATTGTGGCATTTTTTAATTTTTCGTAATTTTCGATATCGAAAAAGTGGGCGTGGTCATGGTCGGATTTCGTTCATTTTTTATACCAAGATAAAGTGAGTTCAGATAAGTACGTGAACTAAGTTCAGTAAAGATATGTCGATTTTTGCTCAAGTTATCGTGTTAACGGCCATGCGGAAGGACAGACGGACGACTGTGTATAAAAACTGGGCGTGGCTTCAAGCGATTTCGCCCATTTTCACAGGAAACAGTTAACGTCGTAAAATCTATGCCCCTTCCAAATTTTAAAAGGATTGGTAAATTTTTGTTCAACTTATGGCATTAGAAGTATCCTAGACAAATTAACTGAAAAAGGGCGGAGCCACGCCCAGTTTGAAATTTTCTTTTATTTTTGTATTTCGTTGCACCATATCATTACTGGTGTTGAATGTTGACATAATTTACTTATATACTGTAAAGATATTACATTTTTTGTTAAAATTTTACTTAAAATTTTTTTTTTAAAAGTGTGCGTGGCCCTTCTCCGATTTTGCTAATTTTTATTAAGGGTACATATAGTAATAGGGGTAACGTTCCTGCCAAATTTCATCATGATATCTTTAACGACTGCCAAATTACAGGTTGCAAAACTTTTAAATTACCTTCTTTTAAAAGTGGGCGGTGCCACGCCCATTGTCCAAAATTTTACCAATTTTCTATTCTGCGTCATAAGTTCAACTCGCCTACCAAGTTTCATCGCTTTATCTGTCTTTGGTAATAAATTATTGCACTTTTTCGGTTTTTCGAAATTTTCGATATCGAAAAAGTGGGCGTGGTTATAGTCCGATATCGTTCATTTTAAATAGCGATCTGAGATGAGTGCTCAGGAACCAACATACTAAATTTCATCAAGATATCTCAAAATTTACTCAAGTTATCGTGTTAACGGACGGACGGACATGGCTCAATCAAATTTTTTTTCGATCCTGATGATTTTGATATATGGAAGTCTATATCTATCTCGATGCCTTTATACCTGTACAACCAACCGTTATCCAACCAAACTTAATATACTCTGTGAGCTCTGCTCAACTTAGTATAAAAACGATTGATTTTTAATTCTAACTCTGATGATCTCGTTTTATTGGCAATATCATCAAAACAGCGGTCAAAACAAAAAGTTTATCACTAATTAGGTACTAATATTTTTTATTTAGTAAGATATTTAAAACTACAGAGTTATCACATATTTTCTTAAGAGATACAGTTTCAATGAACTTTACAACTATAGCATAGCGATTACATATTTATAAGTTTGGAAATGAATAAAAAGTTATGTTTAAAGGAAAAGTATTTACAAAATCCTTTATATACTTATTTACATAGTTATTATTATAGGTATATTTGTATGTAATCACCTAAATTAACTATTTAAGCTATCGGCTAACGAGTTTATAAGGGGGTTATTTGAATATTGACACTTTCTTTTAAATTTTTCAATAATCTTAAGTATTTGGCCCGAAACCAGTTCAATTTTGTTATCCATATGGAGGCGTTTTGTGGAGTGGTGCCATGGTAAATTAAGCATCATTTTTAAAATTTTGTTTTGACGCACTTGTAATTTCATAGTGTGGGTTTTAGCACAGATTCCCCAAATGGGACATCGATATAATATCATAGATTGGAAAATTACTTTCGCTATTATAATTTTGTTGGCATTGCTAAGTTTTGATTTCCTATTTATTAGAAGATATAACATTTTAATTCCTTCATCAATTTTCTGCAAAGCACTCTGAATATGATCTTTGAAAACTAGTTTAATATCAAGCGTTACGCCTAAATATTTGACTTTTTCGGACCAGGTGAACCCGATATTATTTACTTGAAGAGTTGAAATTGGAAGATAACAAGGTTTTCTTCTTCTCGTGAAGAAGATTGCTTGTGTTTTCCAGGGTTAATTTTGATTTTCCATGTGAAGAAATAATCAACTAATATATCTAAGGCACATTGTAATTCGATCGCCGTTTGCTGACCAAATTTGTGCGAAGACCACACAGCAACATCACCTGCGTAAAAAGAATATTTGCAGCTGCTAGTTATATATACATGTTTATATTATTAAGTTCGTTGTTTAAGTCTTCTGTTTTGTATTGTTCTTTTATTATTTATGTACTGGTTTCCTATAAACTTTAATTGTTTCAATAATTTTAATTTTGAACACATACGTTGGGAAGATAGAAAAAATATGATTTGAAAATGTCATTGAAATTAGTTTAGTTTTTAAGAAACTTGAATACATGAAGGCGGATATAAATTAAAGAAAATAAGATAAAGAAATACATTGGAGAAGGATATATTTATTATTAAGGAAGGACTCTTAATAAATAAAAGTGGCGACGAGGATGGGATATGTTCGATAAACGAGCATACATTTGAGATAAAAAAAAATAATATATGGTACATATAAAAAAAAAAAATAATAAAACAAAAAGGAGTTCGTTTAATATTGACGGTATATCTTTATTGGAAGATTAAGACAGAGGAAACCACTAGAAAATATATGTGCAGTTTATTTGGTGTTACTGTTTGTGTATACAACAACATACTTCCCAAAGCCTGAAAAAAAAAAAAAAAAAACAACAAAGACTAAGTGAAAATCGTGCTCGTAAAATACATAATTTTCTAAAGCGACTCATTTTTAATTTGGACAAAATTAAATATTTAAAAAATAGACAGTTTTGGAAATATATTTCATAATCCGTGTTGTTAAATATACGGATAAGATTATATACATATATAAATTTATAAAATCAAATACTAAAACAAAATTTATCCACAAAAAAAAAATGGCATTAACATTAGCTGAATGCTTGAGGGAAGCACGAAGTATTCCTGTATTCAATGGAGAGAGTGAGTATAGTCTAAATAACTTTTTGAGAGATGTAGCGACTGTGCTATCGTTAACACCCGAGGAGCATATAAGAACTATTCAATGTGTACTGGCAAATCGTCTTCAGGGTAAAGCATTACGTGCAGTTGAATGTTTGGTAAATCCAACGTGGGAACAAACGCTTCAAAGGCTACGTGAGGAATTTGGAGTTAAGAAATCTTTTATACATCTTCGAAATGAAGCGATGAATGTGAATGCTTCAAATATTGAAGAGATGCATGTTGGTTTAAGGAAAATTTTACATTTGATGAATTCGAAGTTTTATTTAGAGGGAAATATTGATATTTTGTATACTCCTATAAATAATGAAAGAATAATTTTTGATGTATATATAACTTTTCTTCCAATATTTATTAAAACCCTTCTATTACAAAATAATATACAGAATATTGATCAGGCATATAGCTATTATGTAGAGAATAATTTAATTAAAGAAATCAATATTAATATTAAATCTTATAATCCTGAACAATCCAACATGAGGAAATTTCAAGGAAATTGTTATGTAGGAAAAAATAAACAATTTAATGCTAACAGTTTAAATAATTCAAATTCCCCTAAATTTCAGCAGTTTAATAACAATCAAAATCCTAACAGAAATTATTTTAGACAGAATGGTCGTTATGAAAATAATAATAGTGGATATAGAAAATTTAATGGCCAAAATTATTTAGAGCCAATGGAAGTTGATTCTCTGGACACTGTATCAAATTTTCGTTTACGGCCTCAAGAACGTCCAAATTACCAGTAGTTGTTTTGACGATAAATAATATCAAAGTAAGATGTTTAATTGACAGTGGTGCATCAACAACTTTAGGAGATTTCAGAATATTTAATAAATTCCGGAGTAGGAGAAAATTACAAAAGCCTTTAATGCTTAATACATTGTTAGGGTCAAGTTTAATAACTGAGGAAGTTGTTACGAAAGTGCCGTTGGAATTTAACAAATTAAATGAAACAATGTCAATAAAATTAGTAAATATTAATAATAAAAAATTTGACTGTGTTTTGGGAATAAATGTTTTAAGTCCAATTGGAGCTCAAATAAATTTTTTGGAAAATAAGCTTGTTGTTAATAATTCAGAAATTTCTTTTTATGATGATGAATTAGACAGTTTAGAATTCAGTGACGTATATTTTATAGAAAAAAATGATTTAAATATAAATGGCTTAATAGGTGAAGATTTAAATGAGAATGAAAAGAATAAATTAAAGACTTTTTTAGAACAAAATAAAAATTTATTTTATCAGGAAGGTCAAAAATTATCAGCGACTAATTATGTTAATCATGAAATCATTACAATTCCCCATGAGCCAATATATTGTAAAAATTATAGGTATCCATATGCATTAGAAAAAGAAATTAATATGCAAGTTGAAAATATGTTAAAAGATGGAATAATAAGACATAGTAGATCTCCGTATAATTTTCCACTTTGGATAGTTCCTAAAAAAATTGATAATTCAAAGCAACAGAAATGGAGAGTTGTTGTCGATTTTAGAAAATTAAACGAAGTTACAGTTAATGATAAATTTCTTATTCCGCATATAGAGTCATTGTTTGAGAAACTTGGTTGATCTTGCAAAGGGATTTCATCAAATTCTTATGAATGAGGCTGATATTGAAAAGACTGCTCTTTCTAGTCCAATGGGTCATTTTGAATATTTGAGAATGCCCTTTGGTTTGAAAAATGCGCCAGCAACATTTCAAAGAATGATGAATTTCGTTTTGAGTGAATTTGTAAATAATATTTGTGTACTTTACATGGATATCATCCATCATGGTTTTTTCCACTTCAATAGAAGAACATTTTGAAAATTTTGGCAAAAATTTTTAAGTGTCTTAAAGAACATAATTTGAAGATTCAATTTGACAAATACAAATTCTTATCAAAAGACGGATTTTCTAGGTCATAAAATTACTCATCAAGGTATAAGGCCCAATCCAGATAAAATTTCTGTATTAAATAAGTTGGATATACCAGCAACTGTTAAAGAGATAAAGTCTTTTCTGGGATTAACTGGATATTATAGAAAGTTTATTAAAAATTACTCCTTAATAGCAACTCCTATTACAAATTGTTTGAAAAAAGGGTCAAAGATTGATATTAATAATGTGGATTATATACAAGCGTTTAATAAATTTAAAAAAATATTAGTGTCACCTCCTATTTTATCATTTCCAAATTTTCCTAAAAAATTTGTTCTTACGACAGATGCCAGTAATTCAGCTATTGGTGCAGTGCTTAGTCAAAGTGGTAGACCAATTTGTTTTGCAAGTAGGACATTAAATGGACATGAGCGAAATTATAGCACAATAGAAAAAGAATTACTTGCTATCGTTTGGTCAGTTAAATATTTTAGGCCTTATTTATATGGTAGAAAATTTCTTGTTCAAACTGACCACCAACCATTGAAATGGTTGTTTTCTTTAAAAGAACCAAATTCACGTATAATAAGATGGAAAATATTGTTGAGTGAATACGAATTCGAAATTGAATATTTAAAAGGTAGAGAAAATAAGGTGGCTGATTTTTTAAGTCGTATACCACAGAAAAATAACATTGAGGATAATAAAGGTTTCGGAATATAATCTTTATTTGAAAACTCTTTAGAAATAACTGATGATTTAAATGAACAATTTTTAATTTCGGATTCTATTATTAATAAGTATTTAATGCAAATACGAATTGTAAAAAAAAAAACAAAAGATTTTGAAACAATTTTTGGAAAATATAAAATTATTTATATTTCTCAGCAGGATATACACAAAACACATTTTTTGAATGATTTGCTTCGGCGTTATTTGAAACAAGGAACAGTAGGCATATATTCTGAGTTAGATGATTGTGAGTACAGCGTTATAAAGGAAATGTTAATTAAATTATTTTCCAGAAAAAAAATTAAATTCACAAAGTGTAATAAATTGGCAATCGATGTTTGTAATAAGGAAGATATTTTTGAAATAATAGAACGTATCCATAATGAAAGCAATCATAGGGGAATTTCTGAAAATTTTGAGGAAATTAAATTAAAATATTTCTATCCAAATTTAAAAAAAATTATTAACAAATATATTAATAGTTGTATTATTTGTTTTGAAAATAAATGCGACCGTCAACCTTTCAAAAAAAAATGTAATCATACATTGACTCCAAATGGCCCAAACGAAATTGTACATATAGATATTTTTCAAGTTTGTAAAACGTATTTTTTAACTTCAATCGATAGATTTACGAAATTAGCTTCAGTTCATAAACTTTTTGATAAGAATATGTGTACGGTTAAGATTAAATTAGAGGAAAGAATAGCAATACTAGGCACTCCAAAACTTTTAATAATGGATAACCAATTTAATAACACCTTAATTAAAATGTTTTGTGGAGAAAAACAGATTGAAGTGCATTTTACTACCCCAAATTCGCATACAGGTAATTCAGATGTTGAAAGATTTCATTAACTCCAAATTCCTCACGTAGCCTTTGAAGCGTTTGTTCCCACGTTTTTCTATATCAGAACAGAAGATAATATACAGAAGGGGGCCGAGCACTGAGCCCTGAGGTACACCTTCTGGTAGTTGTACAAGATCTGAGAAGGTATCTCCAATTTGTACGCAGAAATAACAAATGGTTAGATAATTCTGAATAATCTTAATTAAATGAGGTGGAAACCGAAAATTTATAAGTTTGTAAATTAGCCGATTATGCCATACTGAGTCAAATGCTTTCTCAATATCTAGTAAGAGGAGAGATGTTGACTTCCCTTTGCCAAATTCATTTTTTACATCATTGCAGAGTCGTTTGATGGCATGACAAGTGGAATGAAATTTACGAAATCCAAACTGTTCATGAGAGATTATTTCATTTCATTTATTTAACAAATTTGTACAACTAAGAACTTAAAGTCTTTTATATGTACATCAACTGACATTAAAAACTTATGCTAATACATTTTATGTAAATGGGAAGTTCAATAACAATATAAAAAAAATAAAACAATATAAAATTTTAAGAAAACTAAAATTTACGTACTGACATAAAAGTATGCGTTTATATATGCATTTACTTAAATTAATCTTATAACTATTAAAAATTAATCTAGACACATGAATAGCAGATGTACAGAAACAATGAAAGGAGAAACAAGGAAATTAGATGACATAAAGATTATTTTATAAATAGTATTTTAGTCAAAATATAGAAGAAATATCAACATTAGCGAAGTATTTCAGTATAATGCTTTTGCTATTATTTAGCCCTACTTTAATTGATTCGGGAATTGAGTTCCAAAGGCTAACAGCGCTAATAAAAAACAATCTGCTAGACGTTAAGTATTTGAACATTGGAACCACCAATTTAAGGTTTCTTTGAGACCTCGTAAAATGCAGTTTGTCATAAGATACTTGGGGGCCTTACATTCTATTAGTTTAAACATGAACATGCAGTTTCTGGCAGCCAAGTAATTAAGGATGTTGCTTCCCAAAATTTTATCCCTCCAGGGTGATATGTGATCGTATCGACCTACCCCATACACATACCTGGTAACATTATTGAAGGTTACATTGATCTTGTTGGCGGACTCTGAGTCAAGTTTAGTACAAACAAGTTCAAAGTATATGAAGTGGGGTACAATTAGCTGTATTGCAAGCTTGCGACGAGTTTCCTGCGGTGTGAACGGTGCCGATATGCGTAAGGTCCGCAGTATTACATAAACATGGCGGATTACTTTATTAACTTGGTCGAAAGAAGTTAATTTGTTATTTAATACAAAGCCCAAATTTTTAACTTTGTCAGTGGTACTAAGGGCCTGCGATCCGATCTTTAAAGATGGAATACTTTCAGGGTCGATTTCATTTTTGGATATCGGCTTAACGTACGATTTTGCAGCGTTAAGACATAAAGCGTTGCTTTTAGCCTAACAGAAAACAGCAGACAGATCACAGTTTACTTTGAAGCATGAGTCTTCAACGAGGCCAACACGATTAGAAAGGTACAGCTGAATATCATCAGCATATGCGTGGACGTTAACTTACTTACACACGGAAAACACATCATTGACAAACATACTAAATAATAGAGGACCAAGAACTGATCCCTGCGGAACACCTGCTTTAATGGATTTGAAAAGGCAAAAAAGTGACGGAGTTTCCAGCACAATAGCTCGTTGCTGACCTAATCGAATGCCTTAGAGAAATCCAACATGCACAGAATGGTTAGGTCGCCATTATCAAATGGCCCTCTGATGTCATCCATGATTTTTACCATAGCAGTGGCACAACTGTGTTTAGGCTTAAATCCAGACTGTAGAGGAGAGAGCAAGTTGCTGTCTCTAACAAAATTAGATATTTGTTCAGCAATTAAAGATTCGCACACTTTTGAGAACGATGGTACGATACTAATCGGTCTGAAGTCGAAAGGATCCGCAGCAAGCGGTTCCTTAGGGACAGGCACAACTATTGCTTTCTTCCAAGCAGAAGGAAAACAACCACTTGTAAAACAGTGGTTAATAATGTAGGTCAGAGGATTTACAATAAAAGGAAGAACAATTTTTACGAATTTTAACGAAACCCCATCATTACCCACGGCACACGGTTCTATAGACAAAATAGACGTTATTACGTCACACTCCCTAACATACTTAAACTCAAACGTATTAATAAAAGTATTGACAAGTTCAGGCAGATGTTTTCTTTTAATCTTCTCGAGTACTTTGCCAAGACTGCTGAGTATACTTATGGGGCGATAACTCGACTTAAAATTATTTGGCTTACCTTTTTTATGTATTGGAATGACGGTGGCTACTTCCAATTTCTATTGATACTCATTTATAAGATCAACTGAACCTTAATCAGGTTATGCTACGCCTCACGTTTTTAGAAATTTGACGCGTGCAACCCTTTTATTTAGTTGTCTGATCAATGCCCTAGATTGATGAAGAGTGTGATGACTAGTACCTAGGATCTACTAATTATTTTCTATCTTTTAATATTATTACTACTTAATGTAAGTATTGTTTTCAATAAAACCGGTTTAGCTTAAAATTTTTTTTTAAATTATTTTATTTCTACTTCACTCGCGACATACATTCGGGTTTTACATGACACGCACATGTATTTCCGAACTATTCCGTGATTCTTTTTTTCAAGGGATTACAATTGATTTCGTCGTAGGCATTATCGAGCATTGACTAGTTAAGATATTGCGGATACATTTTTTTTTATATGGCTATTGACGTTGCTGTAAACAAAGATTCAACGAAACTGAGAAACACGGCAATATGCAAGCGTGAGCACGGTTCTTGATTAGTTTTCCGTCGTCTTGAAATTTTCCGGATCAGCATAAATAATGCACAAAATTTCGGTCGCACAGTGACTCAGCGCGCGAGTTACTTCCTTAGACCCACCTACTCTCTATTCTTCATCTATTATGTACTGTTAAATAACTTCTCTTTTAGGCCACATAACCTTTTCTCTTAGTTCTAAATATTAGTACCTAATTAGTGATAAACTTTAGTAAGTAATATCAAGTATATATATAAGTGCATTTCTTTTTTTGACCGCTGTTTGGATGATATTGCCAATAAAACGATATCATCGGAGTTAGCATTACAAATCAATCGTTCTTATTTAATACTTATTAAAGTAGGTATGTTTGTCGCGAGCGTCAAAACGTGCTCGTCTAGCGGTGGAGGTAGGAGCGCGGTCACAAAAACATGTATAACATTTGACCTAATGCAAAATAATGAATTTTTTTCACCAAGATTTTTTTAATGGATTGTAGAATAGAATGAAATTTGTTAAAATTTTCTCGCAGGCGGAGAAGTTTTATTAATTTTTAATTATTTAAAATAAACAGGATTTTTTAGCAAACTAATAATTTGTTATAAAAATTAATTCCTTTATGGCAAAGTATGTTAAATGACGACAATTTTAATATATAAAACGTTAAGTTTAGATAAACCGTTCACGAGTTATTAATTTTTTAAAATAACATGATAATGACATGATCAAAAACTCTAACGGTTAATACTACTTACTTAATTGGCGCTCAACCGTCTAAACGGTTATGGCCGTCCAACAAGGCGCGCCAGTCGCTCCTTCGCTCCGCCAACCGGCGCCAATTGGTCCCACCAAGGCAGTTTAAATCGTTTTCCACCTAGTCCTTCCAACGGAGTGGGGGCCGCCCTCTACATCTGCTTCCATAGGCGGGTTCCGATAGAAACACCCTCTTGGCCGGAGCATTATCTTTCATTCGCATAAAATGGCCTAGCCAGCGCAGCCGCTGCGTTTTAATTCGCTGGACTATGTTGATGTCTGCGTATAGCTCGTACAGCTCATCATTAAATCTTCTTCGGTACTCGCCATCGCCAACGCGTAGATGTCTATAAATCTTTCGAAGAACTTTTCTCTCGAACACTCCCAAAGCCGCTTCATCTGCTGTTGTCATGGTCCATGCTTCTGCCCCATATAGCAGGACGGGTACGATAAGTGACTTGTAGAGTATGATTTTCGTTCGCCGAGAGAGGACTTTACTTTTCAATTGCCTACTTAGTCCAAAGTAGCATTTATTGTCAAGATTGATTCTTCGCTGGATTTCAGTGCTGATGTTGTTGCTAGTGTTGATGCTGGTTCCCAAATAAACGAAGTCTTTCACTATTTCGAAATAATGGCTGCTAACAGTAGCGTGGTTGCCAAGACGCATATGTGCTGACTCTTTGCTCGATGACAGCAGGTAACTCGTTTTGTCCTCATTCACCATCAAACCCGTCTTTACCGCTTCTTTTTCCAGTTTGGAGTAAGCAGAGCTAACAGCGCGGGTGTTTAGGCCGATGATATCAATGTCATCAGCATATGCCAGTAATTGCACGCTTTTATAGTATATTGTTCCAGTGCGGTTAAGTTCTGCAGCTAGTATAATTTTCTCCAGCATCAAATTAAAGAAATCGTACGATAGGGGGTCACCCTTCCTGAAACCTCGTTTAGTTTCGAACGGCTCGGAGAGGTCCTTCCCAATTCTGACTGAGCTGTTGGTGTTTCTCAACGTCATTTTGCACAGCCGTATAAGTTTTGCGCGGAAACCAAATTCAGACATAGCGGTATATAGGCAGCTCATTTTCGTGCTGTCGAAGGCGGCTTTAAAGTCGACGAAGAGGTGATGTGTGTCGATTCTTTTTTCACTGGTTTGTTCCAAGATTTGGCGCATTGTGAAAATCTTGTCGATGGTAGATTTACAAGGTCTGAAGCCGCACTGGTAAGGTATAATCAGCGGGTTCACGGTGGGCTTCAATCTTTCGCACAATACACTTGAAAGGACCTTATATGCGATATTAAGGTTAATAACTAACGGTTAATAACTAATTTAAAAAAAAATTGTTTGCAAAAATATTTTGGGGAGAACGTCTCTACCTCCAGGCCAATTAGAAACCGTATTAAGTAATGAAAACTGGGACAATCGATTTTAAAGTGGCCCACTTGAGAAAATTCGACCCTATATTCAAATACAAATTATAGCAAAATCACTTATGAAGATGGACTGCAAGTCGGCCTGACGGACGGATGGATGGATGGAACCGTACGGTAAATTTATCGTAGATATATCGCAATTATATTTTCAACTATTGTAGATGCTAGAGAGGCTGATGAGTACGGACAAGCAGCTAGACTTGCCCCTTTGCCGAATATGATTTTGGTTGCACAAGAGTCAAATACAACGAACTTGTTGCAAAATATCTGGTGGAGTCCAATCAAGAGAGAGAATTAAGTACAGGGCACTTTTTTGAAACTGAATATAGTTTCACTGAGCCTAATCAAGGACGCGAGGCAGAAAACATTGAACGGGGACAAGAGTTGACTGTGGCTGAAAATACTGGACAGGACTTGATTGTGACTGAAAATTCTGAGGATGTTCAGAGACTCATTAAAAAGCGGCAGCGAAATCCTAATAACTGGAAAAAAAATAAATCAAAAAAAGCAAGACTAGCTGGGAAAACGTATATTAATGTAAGCGGAAAATCAAAGAAGCTCGAGCACTCAAGGAAGAATGTGCTGCAATTTGTAAAATCAAATGCAGATCACGTCTAAGTGAAGAAACTAGAAAAACTCTCTTCAGCGAATTTTGGAGCCTAACTTCGCATGAGAAAAAGTGGCAATATCTCACAAAAGGAATCTCATCTCAGCCTATCAAAACAAAAACCACTAGTTGGGATTCGAAAAGAAAAGAATCTCGAAATTACAGTTTTCGAGTCGACGGAAAAAACATAAAGGTATACAAAAATATTGATTTATCGACCTTTTCTTCTTAACTTTCCAGTTTGCTGGCTCGAGGTCTATGTTTTTCTTGCAAAAACTAATAAAACACAAGTTTTTCGTTCTGCCAATATATTTCGAATTACCGCCAGTAATCGTCTTCAGGACAAACTAATAACAACATAAAGCATTAATATAATAAATAATTATCCCTACTACAAATTTATTCATATATGTACATGCATTTATTTACACGTTTGTACTGCTTAACGTGGAGTATAATACTAACTCTTTTTTGATAACAAAAATCTGTACGCCTGTCCTACGTTCTCTACATCAGATTTGTAATTTATTCTCTTGTCTGTCGGTGTGTTGATTATGTGTACATATATGAATAAATTTGTAGTAGGGATAATTATTTATTATATTAATGCTTTATGTTATCAGTTTGTCCTGAAGACGATTACCGACGGTAATTCGAAATATATTGGCAGAACAAAAAACTTTTGTTTTATTAGTTTTTGCAAGAAAAACATAGACCTCTAGCCAGCAAACTGGAAAGGTATACAAAAATGTGTACATCATTAATATGATCATTTTTTCAGGTTTGCAAAGCCATTTTAGGTTTGCAAAACAATGTTCTTAAATATCTTGGATATCAACGATGCTGGGGTTAGGACATCATTACAGAAGCAAGGAAGGAACAGCGCCTTGCAGCCCGATTCACGTGGAAAAAATGGGAAATCCAGATTGAAACCACAATTAGTTGCCGGCGTGAAGGAGCATATTTCATGTTTTCCAAAGGTTCCCTCTCATTACTGTCGCAAGGACAGCAATCGTGAATATCTCGATGAAAACCTTGATATAAAAAAATTGTACCGATTTTACGTTACTTGGATGGTTGAATATTATCCCACTCAATCAATGATTGCCTTCGAGCGACAGTACAGGGATATTTTCAGTAATGATTTTAATCTCCACTTTTTCAAACCGAAAAAAGACCAATGTGATGTTTGTTTCACTTGGGATCATTCAACTCCTGATTAACACATCAATGCGAAAAATCTGGCCAGAAGTATGAAAGATGAAGACAAAAGAACTGCTCGGGGAGATGAAACTGCATGTGTTGCTGGCTTTGACCTTCAAAAAGTTTTGCTATGTCCTCGTGCTGAATCATCCGCTTTCTATTACAAACGGCATCTGTCAATTTATAATTTTACTGTCTATGACTGTACGAGAAATGAGGGTAGTTAAACTATAGGAGGGTACTCACCGGTTGTATGGATAGTGCTGATGGCCGCTGGGATGACCAGTGATAGCGTTGCTGCGTTGTCCGGGTCAGAACTCTGAAGACAAGCAGTAAAGGCAATCCAGTAGGTACGTGTAGTGGCGGTTTCACAATTACTTGTAATTCTTTTATTCGACGTTGTAGCTGGCTGTATCCTCGCGCAAATATTGTGGCGTATTCTAAGAAATCTTTGCCCGTCGTAGCAGCGCCTTTCACAAAAGTATGCGGTAGTACAAAACTCTTCAGCGGTTGTAGTTTAAATAAATGAGTACTTTATTGCGTGCTTTAAAATAACTCACAAACTTTTATTGCTTTCGCAACATACAATTTTCACTTTCCTTTCGTAAGGTGACACGAGTGAGAATGTCGCAAATTTATAAACTTAGCAATGACAGTAATAAGGTAGAATTATAGTAACACTCCGAAATTTACAAAGTTGGTGATTGATATAATAAAATCAAATTTCGCAAAGGAAAGCTGTGCTGGACTTGCAAACGATAATAATAACAACAATGTATAATGACAAATTAGCAATGATACAAAAAGGTGGTGGTTTTTTGACAGGTGGCGATCATGCCAGATCGCCATCCTGTACGTGCGGCGAATTCGACTTGGTGGATTTTGCGCGGTGGAGGCTGCCACACGGCCATGAGCATTCCCAATAGGGAATTTGAGGGTAAATGCCATGTATTGATTTTGGGGGTAATTCAATATAATATAATTCAATATAGTCGAATACAATACAAGATATGGGATGTATATAAATTCATAGATATACATATAGAAAAGGAGGGGGATGGGACGGGTGACGGCCTACACCGCGTAAACATCCTGGGCCGCCTAGGCGCACTAAGCGCCTAATGTCTGCTTCAGCTCCTGCAAGGCGCGTACTGCTTCCTGGATCAGGATCTTTCCAACCTTTCTTTTATACATGGATGTGCGTAGGCCGGTGGCAGTGCACCGGATGGTACTGTCTCCGACGCTAGGTCGCGAGGTTGGATGCGTGGGTGGTGCGCGCCCATTAGATTGTTGACGACGACGAGCAGTGCGATGTTGAACAGCGGGATCGGGACGGCGCTGCTCCGGATGACGTGGTTGCGAACGAGTTGCCTGTTGTGATGGTACGACGTACGGCGGCTGGCGACCTCCGGTTTCCCGGTGTAGCAGTGTATGGTGAGGATGCCCGCAGACCCGACAGCGTTCGGTGGAGATGCACTCGTTGGTGCAATGGGACAGCGACAAACAATTGAGGCAGTACTGGTGTGCCCTGGCGATTAACGTACGTTGTTGCGGCTGCATAGTTGCGAAGACAGGGCACCTCAGGAGTGCGTGATGCCGCATGCACAATCGGCACTTTCGGTAATCCGGCACTGCCTCGTTACGTTGCGAGCGGGCCGCGGGCACCACCACTTGCGATGACAGCGAGCGTCGGGGTGTTGGAACCGGAGGGCGTTGACGATCCATCTGTCGGAAGAAAGCATATAGGTGTATGTCAGTTTTACGCCTGAGAAGACGCGTTGAGTTAGGGACTGCCTGTGAGAGACACGAGATGATTCAGTTGGGTTCTGAAATAGTGTCGATAGGTAAGCTTAGTGGACTGTAGTTGGTTCGGGAGATGATAGGGAACCATGCGGGGCTGAATCAGGTTCCGCTGGTGGCAGGAAACATAATTTTGTGATAGGCCTGGTGAGCACACCGTTTTGCGTGCGTACGTCGACTACTCGGATATGGCCGTCTCTTCCTAGATGGGTGTCTTCCACGCGTCCTAGGCGCCATTCGGTAGGGGGTAGGTTGTCTTCCTTGATGACGACTAGATCGCCGATTTTAGGGGGAGGCTGAGCGGTTTGACATCGATAACGCTTGTGTAACTCCATGAGATAGTCATTCTTCCAGCGTTTGCTGAATTGATGATGTAAAACTTTCAACCGGTCCCAACGGTTGATCATAGAGAGGTGTTCATAGTTCGGCTCGGGGATGGCGAGGAGGGGTGCGCCTCGGAGAAAGTGGCCAGGTGTGAGGGCGGTGAGATCCGCTGGGTCCTGGGAAAGCGGGGAGATAGGGCGAGAATTGAGAACGGCCTCGATACGAATTAATAGGGTTGAGAATTCCTCAAAGGTGAAGCTGTGTGTTCCGGCAACCGTTTTAAAATGGGTTTTAAAGCTTTTGACGGCAGATTCCCATAATCCGCCCATGTGGGGTGCGCCGGGGGGTATAAATTTCCAATCGATGCCTTGTGGCGCATACTTTTGGACAATATCTGTCGAGACTTCGTTGAGGAAGGCGACGAACTCTACTTCGGTAGCTCGCTTAGCACCAATGAATGTTGTGCCGTTGTCGCTCATCATTTGCTTCGGGTACCCTCGACGCCCTACAAACCGGGCGAAGGCAGCGAGAAAAGCCTTACTAGTGAGATCCGAACACAATTCCAGGTGGATCGCCTTGGTAGTGAAGCAAACGAAAACGGCCACATAACCTTGTACGAGGGTTGGAGATCGGAGCATCGAAGCTTTGATGTGAAACGGGCCGGCGAAGTCTACGCCAGTAGTAGTGAAGGGGGGCGCGAAAGTGCATCGTTGGGGGGGTAAAGCTGCCATTATTTGGGATTGCGTTTGTCGCTTATGAATGGTGCAGACTTTACATTGGAATATACATTTTTTCAGCTGAGGTTTGAGTCGGGGGGTATAGAATTCCTGCCTCATAGCTTGTTGCAGGTGGCGGAGGTCCGCATGGAGGAAGCTCTCGTGTAGAAACCTTATATAAAGGGTAGTAAATCTAGCCTTTTCGGGGAGAATGATGGGATGACACTCATTGTAGGTCATGTCGGCATTTACTAATCTTCCGTTGGCACGGAGAATCCCGTTTGTATCCAGGAAGGGGTCAAGGGCCAGTAGGGGACTTCGCTTTCCGATTGGTTTTGAATTTTCGAGAGAGGCTCTTTCGGAAGCGAAGAATCTCGACTGAGTCAAGCTCAGCAGACGGATTTTCGCGCGCATGACGTCGGCGTAAGAGAGGGCGGATTCGCTAGGGGTACGATTGCCTTCTACAGCATTTCTAAGCCGAGTTACAAATTTCAACATGTACGCTGTTACGCGTAGGGCGCGGGGATAGGAGGAGAACCGTTCCAAGAAGTCTTCTGACTCTTCCGCTGCATGCAGTGATTCGACTCGGCGAAGTTCGGGGGGTACAATATTCCTGGCCGTTGGTGTTGGCCAGTCCTCGGGGGGTCGGGAAAGCCACTCTGGGCCATTCCACCATAGCGACGAGTTAGAGAGATCGTCGGGGCTGCATCCTCTGGTTCCAAGATCCGCGGGGTTGTCTTTGCTTCGCACATGTCGCCAAGGGACATTTCCAACGAGGTCTATGATCTGCGCTGTTCGGTTCGAGACGTAAGTTTTCCACGAGTGGGGTGGTTTTTCCAGCCAGGCTAGCACGATTTCCGAGTCGGACCACATGATTAATTTTTTTTGACTTAGGCCGAGATGGGGTTGGACTACTGCGACTAATTTTGCTAATAAGAGCGCTCCGCATAGCTCCAGGCGTGGCAGACTAATAGTTTTGAGAGGAGCCACTTTGCCTTTGGACACTATAAGGTGAGTGTGGACCTGAGTACCGACGGTACTTCTTAGGTACAGGGTTGCGCAATAAGCCTTTTCTGAGGCGTCGCAGAATCCGTGGAGCTCAACGTATTGATCGGGCGTGAAATTCATCCATCGGGGTATCTGGATGGCTGAGATAGAGGGAAGGTTTTGAGAGAACTGCGCCCATTTGGCTAGACGGATGTGTTTAACCTTCTCGTCCCATTCGGTCCCATCTAACCACAATTCTTGCATGAGCATCTTCGCTTGGATCATTATGGGCGTCAGCCACCCTGCGGGATCGAAAAGTTTCGCAATAGAGGAGAGAATTTGCCGCTTCGTGGCTGCAGTGGATGCCGGATTTGAGTCGACGGTATACGAGAATGTATCCGTTAGGGCGTTCCACTGGATGCCAAGGGTCTTGGCGGTGCTAGTCTTTTCGAACTCGAGAAAGTTTGTTTCCAGCAGATCAGTTTTCGATATTTTTTGGAGGATGTTGGGATGGTTTGCCGTGATCTTTTTTAGGGGAAAGCCGGCTGAATTGAGAGCGTCTATAGTCTCTGTTAGGGATTGCTCGGCTGATTGAAGATCATGACTGCCAGATAAAATATCGTCAACATACGTCTCGGATTTTAGTATTGGGGCTGCGCGTGGATGGGAATCGGCTATGTCTTTCGCTAGCTCGTGTAGAGTGCGAATAGCCAGGAAAGGCGCGCAGTTAACCCCGAAGGTGACCGTTTTTAACTTGTAGTCCTTTATTGGACTGTGTTCGGGGGTTCGGAATATTATCCGTTGGTAGTCTCGGTCATCGGGGTGCAAGAGAATTTGGCGGTACATTTTCTCGACATCGCCATTAAACACATATTTATATGTTCGCCATTTCAGCAACATAAGTCGGAGATCGGGTTGGAGGGTTGGTCCGGTACATAAAACATCGTTGAGGGAGTGACCGGAACCCGACTTTTTGGAGGCGTTGAACACAACTCTGACTTTTGTTGTCTTTTTGTCTGGCCTTACGACTGCATGGTGAGGGAGATAGAATGAGCAGTATTTACCCAGGGATTCTATTTCATTGGGACTGCATTCTTCCATGTGGCCTAGGGACAGATATTCTTCGAGTACCTGGTCGTACTGCTGCTTGAGATCGCCCTTTTTTGAGAGGGAACGTTCCATGCCGTGGAACTGTCGTAGGGCTGCAGTACGGGACTGACCTAGGTCGACATCGTTCGGGAATGTTGGTTTAAAGGGGAGCCGAACCATATATCGACCGTCATCCATGCGAGTGGTTGTGCTTTGATAAAAGTCTTCGCACATTTTATCTTCTGGGGTTTCCACTCGCACTCTGGGTATTTCTTCGATTTCCCAGAATTGCCTTAGCTGTTCATTCAGCTGGACATTCGTCACTTCCCACGCTTGAGAGGAGTGTGATCCGACCTTTTCGGGGGTTTGGCCACTTATTATCCAGCCAAATATCGTGTTTTGTGCTAGCAGTGTGGGCGAGATCTTTTCGATGCCATTTAGCATTATTTGTGGGATAATATCACTGCCTAATACCAGATCAATTTGGGAGGGGTTGTGAGTGTTCTGGTCTGCTAGCTTGAGATGGGACCATTTGCGCATTTGGTCGTTATTTAGCGTGAGTGTTGGGAGTTGCCTAGTGAGCCGAGGTAGCACGATTGCCTGGGCCTTTATTTTTACCTTGTGGTCATTTGAGACTAGGGTCAGTGAGCAGAGCTTGTTGGAGGTTTGTAATACTCCGCCTCCCATTCCCGATATTTCAAATAGGGAGTGGGTATATGGGAGGCCTAGCTTGATTTGAGCTTTCGACGAGATGAAGCTACGCTCTGACCCTTGATCCACTAAGGCTCTGAGCCTGAAGCAGTCCCCTCGGTGTTCTATGGACACTATCGCTGTGGGGAGAATGATCTTGCTATCATTTTCCGCATGCAAAGATTGGATGCGGGCAGCGTTTGAGGTGGTGGGAAGTTCCTCGTTGGGATCTTGGTTGGTAACGTCCTGAGTAGTTGCTACTTGGGCTGCCGTTCTTCGGGGGCCATTGGTTTGGTGTGATATTCCGGTATCGTGGAGGGTGGAGTTGTGGCGACCTTGGCAGTAGAGACACGTTCTTGTGCTTGTGCAATCTTTTACGAGGTGGGTTTGGGACAGGCAGTTTTCGCAGAGATTGCTTTCTCTCACAAATTTTTTCCGTTCAGGGATTGCCAGCTTTTTGTAATGCAAGCAGCTTTGTAGCGTGTGGGAGTTCTGCTTGCACTTTCTGCAGGCGTATACTTTTTGATGCTCGGCCACATGAGCATTTGTACGAGTTTGATAGTTGTTGTTCTGCGGGGGGTTGCGGCTTTGGTTAGGGGGTTGAGCCTGCCTGAACTGGGGATTGTTTTGACTTGAGGGAGGCTTTGAGAAATTGGTGGAGGGTGGATTATATCGGGGTTTGGCTGGTCGCCATTGATCCACCCTTTCCACTATCTCGTAGCGAGTAGTCAGAAACTGATCCATTTGGGACCAGATCGGTAGGTCTCGTCTGGAGCTTAAAGATTGCTCCCAAAGCGCAACTGTATTTTCCGGCAGTTTTGAGGTTACCAGATATATTAAGATGGGGTCCCAACTGTCTGTCGAGACTTGTTGAGTTGCTAATATCTGGAGACAGTTATTAACGGAAGATTGCAGTCGCTGAATGTCTTCGCTGTTTTCAGTCGGAATGGGCTTGAGGTTCATGAGGACTTTTATTTGGTTGTCGACCAGGACTCTTTTATTTTCATAACGGGATTTAAGAGCTTCCCAAGCCAGAGCAAAGTTGTCATCACTCAGTGGAAATTGCTTTACTATCTGGCCGGCTTTCCCTTGGGTTTTTTACCTGAGGTGGTACAGTTTTTGGGCGCTCGAGAGTTTGGGGTGGTTGATATAGACCGCCGTGAACATGTCACGGAAGGACGGCCGTTGATCATAACTCCCGTAAAATACTTCGGTGTCGCAGGCGGGTACCTTGAGGTGCATCCCGGAACTTTCTTGGGGAGTGGTAGTTGTAGTGGGGACGGGATTGGTTAGTACCCTTAGCTGGAGCTGATCGCCTATTCTTGCCTTTGTGTCTTCATATGCTATAAGGCAGTCGCGGTATTTATTGAAGGCTGAGGCCTTAAAGTCGACGGGAAGATCGTTGTCATCAGATTCCACGACAGCGTCATATGCGCTCTGTAGCCTTTCCCAGAACACATCAATATTTTTTCTTTTATCTTTAGGGATGCCTCGGTGTTATCTTGGATCTCGGTTGTGCCGAACCGAGCGCAGTAATCCGAAAAGAGATCCGTTTCGGATATAAATTTATTTTCGACCACGGTAGCCATTCTGAAGAGGGACTTGCTTAGTTTTACTTTAGCTATTTTGGGATTTTTTTTGGGACTGCCTGGTTTTTATTTATGAGGGAATACCAAAGGCAGAAGCTTTCCTATCGGTCAAGAGTGGGTAGGTTAGGACCAGTTAGATTAATTGGGAGTAGTCTGAGATCAGTTGGGATGACCTGCAGAATTTGCTGCTGGGTCTTTCAGACTATGTGAAAGTGGCCGAATTTTTTGCTGGGTATCGTCAACAATATAAATGGGAGATATGTATTTAATTTATACCGCAAGGGACTCAAGTATTAAAGGGCAATGAGCTAACTTTGTGCAAGTGTGTGTGGGATTTGCCTCGAAATTTTTTAATGCACCGCTTTTACGTGCAGGTGTATATGGGGGTGGGAATATACATATATTTTTTATGGCGGGAAAAATATATTTTTGGCGGGAAAATTTTATGTGGTCGGGATCCACCAAAATTTACGGGAGGGATATATTTTAATATATATGTATATTATTGTACAAGGGACTGGTTTCGTCTATGGCGACGAAGGACCATTAGTTAAACTATAGGAGGGTACTCACCGGTTGTATGGATAGTGCTGATGGCCGTTGGGATGACCAGTGATAGCGTTGCTGCGTTGTCCGGGTCAGAACTCTGAAGACAAGCAGTAAAGGCAATCCAGTAGGTACGTGTGGTGGCGGTTTCACAATTACTTGTAATTCTTTTATTCGACGTTGTAGCTGGCTGTATCCTCGCGCAAATATTGTGGCGTATTCTAAGAAATCTTTGCCCGTCGTAGCAGCGCCTTTCACAAAAGTATGCGGTAGTACAAAACTCTTCAGCGGTTGTAGTTTAAATAAATGAGTACTTTATTGCGTGCTTTAAAATAACTCACAAACTTTTATTGCTTTCGCAACATACAATTTTCACTTTCCTTTCGTAAGGTGACACGAGTGAGAATGTCGCAAATTTATAAACTTAGCAATGACAGTAATAAGGTAGAATTATAGTAACACTCCGAAATTTACAAAGTTGGTGATTGATATAATAAAATCAAATTTCGCAAAGGAAAGCTGTGCTGGACTTGCAAACGATAATAATAACAACAATGTATAATGACAAATTAGCAATGATACAAAAAGGTGGTGGTTTTTTGACAGGTGGCGATCATGCCAGATCGCCATCCTGTACGTGCGGCGAATTCGACTTGGTGGATTTTGCGCGGTGGAGGCTGCCACACGGCCATGAGCATTCCCAATAGGGAATTTGAGGGTAAATGCCATGTATTGATTTTGGGGGTAATTCAATATAATATAATTCAATATAGTCGAATACAATACAAGATATGGGATGTATATAAATTCATAGATATACATATAGAAAAGGAGGGGACGGGTGACAGCCTACACCGCGTAAACAGAGGGGTTCTGCTATTTGTGGAATGAAGCGATAGGTAAAAAGCGGGCCAATGAAATCCAAGCTTTCTTTTCGATTTTATCGGAAAAAAAGCCAACGGAGGTATAAAAAAATTCGTTTTTTATTCGGACAACTGTGCGGAACAAAATCGTAACCGTTTCGTTTTTTCAATGTTTCATCTCGCATCTCTTAAGTATAAAGTCGATATTGTTCATCGTTTTTTGGAAGTAGGCCACACGCAGAATGAAGGAGACTCTATGCATGCATTAATAGAAAGAAAAAGTAAGGGCGTGACCATTTTTACTCCAGATGATTGGATCACTATCGTGAAAACTGCAAAAACTGGTAAAAACCTTACGTAGTATCTGAAATTGAGCACGAAAACATTTTTGATTTCAAAGATCTGGCAAATAAACAAAATTGGGAGAAAGATGTGGAAGTAAATAAAATTTATTTGCCTAAAATTCGCGAAATCAGTATCATAGGAGACGATGATAATAAAGTCACTTTTCGATACGCCTTCGACACAGAGTACAAAGAACTATGTATTAACAAAAGAAGCAAAGGCCGTCCTTTAAGTTTTCCCAACTACAATCTCAAATGTGCCTACCAAACTGCGTTGTCGATTGATCATTTGAAATTGAAAGATTTATTAACATTGGGCAATTCTGGGGCAATTCCTTCTACTCGACACGCGGACTATAAGTCTCTTAATGCAATGGACAAAGAAAAGTCAAGACAGAATTCCGATAATGATGAGTAATTTTTTTTTCTACCTTCAGACGAGGTTAAGTGAAGTGCCTTGTTTTATTATTTATTATTTTACAAAGGTTAAGTGAAGTGCCTTTTTTTTATTATTTATTATTTTATTTATTAATTTTCTACCATAATAAGTACCTACAAGTAATCCTATTATAATTCGTTATCAGAAAAAACAGGAACATAATAATTATAAGTTTTGTTATTTTTGAAATAAATTTAATTTTTCTTTCATAATAGTTATTCCGTTGTTGTTCTTTTGTTTTAACAGTAAACAGGTGTTTGGGATAGACGTTGGAAAGTAGTTATTATTTGAGGGAGGAAGCTAAAAAGCACCTATTATAGGTCGTTCTCGAATTCGTACGAATCAGAGTTGAGATAGTATATAAGCAACGCCGGGAGTTGAGACATTATGAAAAGACGCGATTCAGTGGAGATAGTTTACATCGCAGCATTCGAGATGAGATGAAACGAACGTAACTCACGAGTTAGTACAAAATGAAACGGAGAACGCGAGTTGAAATAGTTTACTGAACTGAGCGCGAGATAAGATAAAACAAAATGTTCGCAACGAGTTGGTACAGAGCTGCTCGGGACCATCGATATATTTGTATGCTTAACAATATGCCTGCCGTGTTTTCCAAACTTCGCTTTACCTATTGAATTCAACCATTTGTGTTTATGCGTGCGTTCGCTGTCGCTTGGTTCTGATGGTGCGTTGGCCTCACTTGATGCTTTCGACTTCTGCTTACGGCGTGCGTGGGTGTGTTGTATGCTCGTACGTAAGTATGTATATCAAAATTCCAATTAGTATCGGCGCTTATTTTGGCGACTTATTGCTGATCTCCGTTTGTTCAAATTATTATGTATGTTGTATTTGTAGTTGAGTGCATTGGATGCGCAAAGGGCTGGGTGACCGATTTTTATGTTTTGTGCGTATCCACTTCTGTTCCACACTCCCACCCACACCAACCGGAGCGAAGCTTACGGTCACCATGCCGGTGCGCGTGATCCGTACGCGGAAGTAGTGTTCGCCCACACTGCCTTCGTCGTCGCTGTCGTCATGGGTTTCGTTGCTGCTGTTGATGCTACCATACAATATGTCGCTGTTGTTGTCGTTGAGGCTGACGTTGGCCTCGCTGGCCATACGGCTTATTATTTCGCTGTCGTCGTTGTGTTCGTTGCTGGCGTTTTGCTGCCCTTCCCGTCGGTGGTATGTGTGATGCCAGTCTATACTCTAAATGAAAAACTGATGGATTTTCCTTTGGGTGTTCCCACCGTATATGGTGGATTTTTAAAGAAATGTTGGTATATCGTGATCGTAGTTAAAGAGTATATTTCGGCGATTATGCAATTGTGGTTAGAGTTTTAGCGGGCTTTTAATTGTTGATCCGACGTACGGGTACTTCTTGAAATGAAATTTCTTCGTGTTTCATTTGACATTGGTCCGGTTGGAAGTGTGCGTTATTGCCGGTTTGATTCGGGTTGAAGTAGAATCTTAAAAAAATCATCCGTTATTCCGCAGTTGTCTCGGGGTGTGTGTTCGTTTAAGGCCGCTATAGCGAACTGCCTCCCTTGGTATAATCTTGTTCCATGTATCGGTCCTCTGGCGATCTGTACCTGGGTTAATCGAACAACATTTACCAGATTTTTTTGAAATGATAGTACCTGATTCTCCGTAATGTTTTGCACTTGACCGTCTCTGTATGTTACCAGTTGTTGACTTGTACTTTGGTCCTCTTCGTGTTGCCTCTCGGTCTCTTCTCTCACTCGTGTGATCGTACCACAGATGGCTACCTCGTTGTTCTCTCTCTTTTGTTGTACCTCGGAAATATTGTTTGCTGTTCGAATGGACGATGCTGACGGGATTTGATCTTCAATAGCGTTCTATTTTTTGCTCTGTTTATGACTATGCTTCCTGAATTCGTTGTTGTCGGCGGCGTGGTATGCTTTCAGCTCACTTAGGTGGTCTATCCTCCTCCACGATCACTCGTGATACAAAGTTCGTTACCCGGTGAGATCCACTGTACCTGGGCGCTAGTTGGGCTGCATAATTATCCACCGCTTTTGACAACTGATGCTCCTTTAACAGCACTGGGTCGTCTATTGCTGGTCGCCATTTCATCCTTCTTAAATTATAATGCTTTGCCTGCTCTGTTGATACTCGCTCTTGCTTCCGTCGTACGATCTCGAATATCTCCTTGATCTTCATCGAATTCTCCTCTGGATTAGCTACTCTTTTACCTGTACCGGATGTATGCTCGTCATACAGGCTATTGGAGATCCTTGGTTTTCTGCCTTGTCCTACATATGCTGGACTGTACCCGGTCGATTCACATACGCTTGTATTTAGTGCGAGTGTTATCTCTGGTATCAGCTCGTCCCATGTTCTCTGCTTATTCCCTGAAAACTGTGCTATCATCCTCTTGATGTTGCGGTTCGCTTTTTCTGTCGCGTTCTGCTGCGGTGTGTATGGTGCTGTTAGCTATTGTTTTACGCCAATCTCCTCCAAATACTTCCTAAAACATTTGCTCATGAACTGCGCTCCGTTCTCTGTGATTAATACCTTTGGAATGCCAAATCGTGCCAAAATTCTTTCTTTAAATCCTCGTATTACGCTCTCTGTTGTTGCCTTTCTAATCGCCATTATCTCCACCCATTTTGAAAACCTGTCAACGAAAACTAATGCCATTGTATTACCATATTTCGAGCGTGGCATTGGACGAACAAAATCTGCGCACATGGAATTTTAGTTAGCATCTTACCCGCGGCATGTTGTTGACTAGGTTTGCATACCTGATGTCCATGATATTGCTGTACGTACTTCCTAACGTCTCTGAACATTCCGGGCCAGTAATATCGCGTCGTCACTCATACAATATATTTTTGAACGCCCGGTTGTCCTGCGCTTGTTGTGTCAGGAATTTCCGCCAGCACTCTGCGTCTCTGTGGGGTCAGAACACATGGCTTCCACGGTACTGCATCCTCACCATCAACTTGACTCTCTATTCTCCTGTACAGCTTTCCGTCCTCGATCACATAGTCTGGGAATTTCTCCGGAACCTTTCCTACCTCTGCCGTCTTCGCTTTTAGCCACTTGCACTCGTCTTTGCATTCCTTCAACGTACCAAGGCTGTCTCGTAAGTGCATCTATCACCAAGTATAACTTTCCCTTTGGATTCTTAGGGTAATACCTTTGTTTTAGGGGGCGGTCGTCTCTCATCACTATTTGTGGGTGGCCACGTTGGATAGCCCTGTCATATCCTCGAACTCTAATTCTTTGCTGAGGAATTTACTCACCGGCTCGTCTGTATTCGCAACTTTTGGGCTGTTATCCTCGTTACTACTTTCGACCATTGTTATACATGTAGCCGCTTCCTCATCCTGATAGCCTGTTCTAAATATTAGTGCTTGCTCTCCGCATCTCAACTGTATGTTCACCTTCGCCAGGTAATCAATTCCAATCACCACTTCATCGACTAGCATTTCATTTCGCCTCATTTTGTGACCCATTCTCACTTCTACCTCTACCGCTTCTACGATCGTTTTAAATTTGCCATATCCCAGCATCACTCGCGTTTCAATTGTCTTAAATACACCTGCCATCCTTGCCATTGTTCCACTTACAAAGCTTCGCGTCTCCCCTGTATCGATTGCGGCTACCACCTCCTCGCCATTCACCGTGATGCTTGCCAAGATCCGGCCCTTAGTCTGTCGTAATGTGTTTAGTTTTCCCCGTGTTGAATTTGGGGAGACCCCACTCCAAGGTGCCAATGAGGTCTCTGGCCGTTTTCCTGCGTGCGTCTACAACAGTTTCGTGTGAGCGTGCCTACCTTTCCGCATGTCCAGCAGAATTCGATGCGAGCGCTACGGCAACCGTATGCGACATGGCCGCCTCCTCCGCATCGTCTGCACGCCGTACTTGTATCATTGTATCTTGGTGCCGGGTCTGACTTCTGGGATGGTTGTGCCTCTGCTCGCTGTTCTCGCTCCTCCACCTGTATGTATTGGTAACGTTCTTTTGGACGCCGTGGTATAGATGGTCTTGCCGTTGGTCGCATCGTATCTCTGTCAGGGGTGATATTTCCGTAATCTTCTAATAAACTTACCAATTCTTCCAGGCTGCTGATCTCGCCTCTTTGAACACACATCTGGATTTCTCTGCGGGAGTTCCTGTATATCCGGTTTAGCTTTTGGTCCTCGGTGTAGGCGGCATATCGCACCAGTCCCTGTAGAGCTAGCACGTAATCTTTGAACTTCTTTCCTGTTCTCTCCTATCTGGAGCTGAGGAAAAATTTTAGGAAATCCTTCTTAAACGAGTCCCAATCTTTCCAGTTCCGGTTGTTAGTTCGGTACAAAACCAACGCTTTGTCTTTGAGTAGCTCCGGCAATTCTCTTGGTATTGAGTTGACGTTGATATCGTATCCTTCTGCTAGTTCGTCAACACGTTCGATGGAACCAAGAGGGTCCTTACCCCCGTCGTATTTTAGGCCCCATTTTCTTACCCGGTCCATAGTTGTTACATATGTGCCGGGCGGTTGCATCGTATACAGTTGTAGTTGTGTGACCTCGTGTTGGTGGGATGCGTGTATTCTCGTCATTCCTTTTCGCAGCACTTGGAGTTGTTGACCAACTTCTTGCTTGTGGTATGTATAGTGTCCGTGCTTGTTGCAGAGCTAGGTCTGTAAGCCGCTCTTGCCATTTCTCGTTGTCTTTTTCCGCTTGTATAAACGCTGCCAGTCGCTTCCTTAGTTCCTCTACAGTTCCTGTATCCTCCATCCCGAGCTCCGAATTGTAACTTACCAGCACCTCTCGGGTGAGGTAATACACCCATGGTACCTTTACAATTTTCTGTTTGTGTATCTTTTCCTTGTTAGTTTCTGTGGTTAGCCTTCGTTGTTTTGCTTTGACTTCCGTATCTCCTTGTTACCTTCCTTTGAATATCTCTTCTATAAACCTGCTCGGGCGCCATATGTGTGTTTATTTGACGATCCTGCTCGGGCGCCATATGTGATGGACTTATTTTTCGCTGAGGTATGCCCGGCCCGTCCAGGTTTCCTATAGTAAATGGGAGAACCTATTCCTATTGCAAGAAATAAAAACAGAGCAGTTCCGAAAGAACGTTACAAAATGTATTTAAAATATCAATAGTCCTTAATGGCTACTCCTACTCTCTGGCCCTGTCTCGATAAAAGTAGCTGAAGTAGAACCCCTCTGCCAAGCTCTCCGTCAGCTGGAGTGGAAACCTTCTACTGAATATAAAAACTAAGCACGAAATAAAGTAGAAACCTTCAGGTCGTGTTCTTATCAGTGGTAGAAGCCCATGGACTCGTATGCCTATCTCCCAGCTTCTGATCTTACATGCAAATTTGTCGCCTTTATATGCGATTTCATACGTCGGTGGACGCTTATTTTCTAAAAACAAATCCTTCCGTTATAAAATTATGTAGAGCTGCGCGTAGGCAGTTCGTGATTTGCAATAGCAATTATAAGAAAGTAGAGTGATGAACTCGAATAATAATTCTTTGTATTATATTTGTATCTACATACGCTTACATGCTAACATACATTTCCCTTTTCCTTTGTCATGCCTCTGGTGTGTATGTACATATCCATGCGTTCAGTCACGTAGGATAATCCGTTGAACCGGCACTCAGCTTCACCCTAATTTCGGGAATAGAAATCAGTGTACCTGATCTCGTACATATGTTTGTATGCTTATCAAATTGCCTGCCGTGTTTGCCAAGCAAGCAAAATTCCAATTAGTAGCGGCGCTTATTTTGGCGACTTACTGCTGGTCTCCGTTTACTCAAATTATTATGTATGTTGTATTTGTAGTTGAGTGCATTGGATGCGCAAAGGGTTGGTTGACCGATTTTTATATTTTGTGCGTATCCACTTCTCTTCCAAATGTTCAACGTATGTTAGGGTGATCCTATATTTAAAATTTATGTGGGCGAATATGTAGATATTTTGCTTGTGTGCAAAAGTGCGAAAGACTAATTTGTCCTTCAATTTAGTAATCATTAGTTCAATATACAACATAATATATATATTTTGGCGCATAATTCTTAAGGGTAAATGTACATTTCGGGTACTTCATAAAAAATGTTTAAATGGTAAATTCAAGGTTATAAGTTCAGTTGTATTACAAGAATGTATGTTTAAATGTATATGTAAATATATGTTGTGGGGGTGCAAAACCTTCGGTTTTGGGGTCCTCACAAATTAATATGAACATTAGATGTGATTTTAGAGTCCAAATACACTCCTAGGTCTTTAACCTGATCGATCGATTTCAGTTGATTACCAGCAATCGATTAGGTCGAATTCACTGTAATTAACTTCCTTGAATAGACCCTCTGAAAACATTTGTCAATGTTTAAGAAGAGGTGATTCCTTTCACACCCAGAGTTAACTCTCTCGAAATCAGATTGCAAAGAAATATAGTTCTCAGTTCTCGAAACAACCGAGTACATTTTGAGATCATCAGCGTAAAGCAGAAATTTTGCTGATAAGAAACACGAGCTTTTATTATTTATAAAAATTATGAATAAAAGCGGCCCTAGGATGCTGCCTTGAGGAACTCCTGAGCTTGCATGAAATTCACGTAATATTTCATTATCTAGCTGGACTCTACAGTACCTTCCACTTAGATACGATATGATCCATTCCAGAAATATAGAATGAAAACCATTAATGCTAACTTTTTTAGTAAAATTTTATGCGAAACCCTACCAAATGCCTTGGAAATCAGTATAACTGCATCAATTTGAAACCCACCAACAAAATTATCTAGGCCACTAAACATCCGTTTAGCGGTGAGCTAATGTGAGAAGGCGACAACCTGGCTAGGCCACTCTGACATAATCGGTTTAAGGGCTAGCCGGGGGATCTCCCATCGACAGCGTCTGTTCTCTTCTAGGTGCGGCTGCAAGTGGGCATCTGTCTTGGAGCAAGCGCCTCGCTATATAAACGTGCAAGTAATATTTTCACCCCCGCTGTGCGGGTTGTGCGCTGTGCTTGGGACCCGGCACGTCAAACCATATTCCTATGAAAAGCAACAACAAACCTCGGATAAAAAGAACACTCACTATTGATGACGACCATGGCAAACTTTGGAAGGACAATGAATTGAGGGTATGCACCTAGAACGTCCGCTCCCTGAATGGGATTGGTGCAGATGCTTGGTTGGTTGATGTCCTCGTCAAAGCAAAATCTGACATCACCGCCATCGAAGAAATGCGCTGGACGAAGCAAGGAAGAGAGAAAATAAAAAAATTTGACATCTATTGGAGTGGCGAACCAAATAAGCGCAGTTTCGGCATAGGATTCGTGGTGGGAGAGAGACTTTGTCGCCAAGTATTGGCGTTCACGCCTGTGGACGAGCGTCGCTATCCGAATAGAAGCAAACTTTTTTAATATATCATTCATCTGCGCCATGCGCAGACAGAGGAGAAAGACGATTAGGTGAAAGACGCTTTTTATGAACAATTAGAACGCACATACGAGCGCTGCCGCCGCCATGATATAAAAGTCGTGCGGCTTTAACGCCAGCGTGGGCAAAGAAGGTGTTTTTTCCCTACAGTCGTAAAGTTCAGCCTACACAATGAAACTACTCCTAATTGACCGAGGCTAATTGACTTTGCCGGTGCTCGAAACATCATCATATCCAGCACGAGGGTTATGCATATAAATATACATCAAGTTACGTGGCTGTCCCCCGATTGAAATACTCGCAGTCAGATCGATCACGTTGTGATAGCCGGACGGCATGCCTCCAGTGTTTTAGATGTGCGCACGATCCGAGGACCTAACATCGACTCGGACCATTATCTCGTCGCAGCCAAAATACGCACCCGCCTCTGCGCCGGTAAAACCAAGGAACAAAAAACACAAAGAAAGCTAGACGTCGATAGGCTGCAATCGCAAAAGACTGCCAATTATTTCGCAACTCGACACTCACACCTGCTCTCTGAGAGTACACCTCAACCTGAAGGAATACAGGAGCAGTGGGAGCATATCTCCGAAGCACTTCGTACTGCGGCCGGGGAAAAAATTGGTTACCGGTGGCCACGGAAAAACAACTGGTATGATGAAGAGTGCCGAGTTGCAACCAAAAGAAAAGACGCTGCTTACAGGGCTACGTTAAAAGCGAGCGCAACGAGAGGAGTGTGTGAACGCTATCGTGAGTTGAAAAGAGAAGCGAGACGCCCTTTCAGGAAGAGAAAAGCAGAAGCAGAAAGGCGTGAGTGCGAGGAGCTTAAGCTGCTAGCCACCAGGAATAACGCCTGAAAATTATACAAAAAATACGGCGACAGACGGAAGGTTTTAAGACCGGGGCAAACTCCATTAAGAACGACAATGGTGACTTTGTAACTGATGTCCACAGAGTACTTAGATTATGGAGGGAACACTGCGCTGCTCTCCTAAATTGAGACAACGATTTACCGCTCAAAGATGACAAACCGGATCCCGCAATCGATGATGATGGAATAAATGTCCCCCACCTGATTATGACGAAGTCAGAATAGCAATAACCAGATTGAAAAACAACAAGGCCGCGAGTGATGATGGATCTCCCTACGGAGCTATTCAAATACGGCGGCGAGGAGGTGGTAAGGCGCATGCATCAGCTTCTTAGCAAAATACGGGCGGACGAGTGTATGTCCGACGATTGGAATCTAAGCATTCCGTGCCAGTCCACAGGAAGGGGGATACTGAAAACTGCGTCAACTATAGCGGAATCAGCCTTCTTAATATCGCATATAAGGTCCTATCAAATGTATTATGCGAAAGATTGAAGCCCACCGTGAATCAACTGATTGAACCTTATCAGTGCGGCTTTAGACCTGGTAAATCTACCATAGACCAGATTTTCACAATGCGCCAAATCATGGAAAAAACCCGCGAAATAAGAATCGACACACATCACCTTTTCGTCGATTTTAAAGCCGCCTTCGACAGCACGAAAAGGAGTTGCCTATATGCCGCTATGTCTCAATTTAGTTTCCCCGCAAAACTTATACGGTTGTGCAAAATGACGTTGAGCAAAACCATCAGCTCAGTCAGAATTGGGAAAGACCTCTCCGAGCCGTGGGAAACTAAACGAGGTTTCAGACAGGGTGACCCACTATCGTGCGATTTTATTTAATTTGATGCTGGAGAAAATTATACTAGCTGCAGAACTTAACCGTACTGGAAGAATATTTTATAAAAGCGTGCAATTACTGGCACATGCTGATGGCATTGATATCATCGGCCTAAACACCCGCGCACCTGCTGTCATCGAGCAAAGAGTCAGCGCATATACGCCTTGACAACCACGCTACTGTTGGCAGTCATATTTTTGGAAATAGTAAAAGACTACATTTATTCCGGAAACAGCATCAACTCTAGCAACAACATCAGCTCTGAAATACAGCGAATAATCACTCTTGCCAATAAATGCTACTTTGGACTAGGTAAGCAATTGAAAAGTAAAGTCCTCTCTCGGCGAACGAAAATCATACTTTACAAGTCACTTATCGTACCCGTCCTTCCAAATGGCGCAGAAGCATGGACCATGACAATAGCAAATGAAGCGGCTCTGGGAGTGTTCGAGAGAAAAGTTCTTCGAAAGATTTCTTGACTTCTACGCGTTGGCGATGACGAGAACCGAAGAAGATTTAACGATGAGCTGTACGGGCAGACATCCACATAGTCCAGCGAATTAAGACGCAGCGGCTGCGCTGGATAGGCCATGTTATGCGAATGAAAGATTACGCTTCGGCCAAGAGAGTGTTTCTATCGGAACCCGCCTATGGAAACAGCGGTAGAGGGCGGACCCCATTCCGTTGGAACGACCCTGTGGAAAACGATTTAAACTCCCTTGGTGTGACCAATTGGCGCCGGTTGGCAGAGAGCATGAGCGACTGGCGCGCCTTGTTGGACGGCGATATCCGTTTAAACGGTTGAGCGCCAATTAAGTAAGTAACTAAGTAACAAAACGCTCGATGCAATCTTCTGTAAAAATAGCAAGATTAGATACAGTTGATCTACTTTTGACAAAACCATGCTGGGTCGGACAAATAAATTTTTGAATACCAAAACTAATTTTAATTTTAGTATTTTAAGAGATACTTTCAAACAATTAGCGATTGTTGACAGTTTGGCAATTGGTCTGTCTTTCGAAACTTCATTTGTATTACCATTTTTGTAAATAGGCATTATGTTAGCACTTTTACAATCAGTTATAATTATTCCAGATGAGAGAGATAAGTTAAAAATCCACAGCAAATGCTTGATTAGAGCACAACAGTTCTTAAAGAGAATGGGGCAAAGGCGATCCACATTAGACTGAGAGAATGATTTGAGACTTAAAATGCCATTACTGATATCTTCCTCCGATAATGATGGAGAACCAAAAGATAAACACGAATTAGAAATAACTGTGGAAAGCTCCTCATCCATTTCTTCACTAACAAAGTTTGCAAAAAGGTTAGCAGAGTCTATAGTCGAATAAGAGTGCTTCTCAATATAATACATCATACATCGAGGTAGGAATGTTTGATTTATTTTTCTTTGACTTAATAAAAGACCAAAAGGCTTTAGGGTTAATCTTTATATTACTTTCGAATTTGCATACATATATAGTTTCCCTGAAGTAACTTATCAAGAGTTTTAAAATCAGCAAAGCAACATTTATATTTTTCAGGGTGCAAGATATTTTTCGATATTTTGCATTTTCTATAAAACTTACTAGGTACAACTGGAACATGATTCAAACAACTGTTATGCACCATAGACTTGAAAATTTTTAAACAATGATCTACATCTACATTACCAAAAAGCTCATCTAAATCAAACTCAGCCAGAGAGTTTTTGAGGGCCTCGAAATCGCACTCATTAAAATTAAAGTTTAGAGCATCACATCCGGGAGAGATATTAAGAAATACGTAGAATTCTAACTCTAACACTAAAGGAAGATGATGCAAACAACCCGGATAAATTAGTATGCAACACTCCAACAGCGTAAAATGTAAATTACTTGATAAGAAAATTAAATCCAAATTACGAAAACACTTATTATAAATCTGTTAACTTGACGCAGATCTAAGCTTAAGAAATTATCAACGGAATATGACTCATAAAATCTAATAACAATACAAGGAGTAAGAAAGCCTGCGTTATCTAAATTAGACCAAGAAACAATACTTAAATTAAAATCGCCAAGGACAAATAACTATTGACCAAAAAGCTGACATATTGTACCTCGCAGGCTGCGATTGACTGCAATCAGCACACCACCACCTCTATTACAATATGTTTTAGCAGCATCTCTATTCTTTCTGAAGACATCAAATAAATTACAACCAAAAAACTCGGCAACGAAGAACATAGAATTAAGCCAGGTTTCAATTAACACAAATACGTCGTATATTCCTAGCATGATAGTTGAAAAAATTTCATTAGATTTTGTTCTCATTCCAGAGACATCTAGAGAGGACAACTCTATATAAACCCACACCCCCGAATCATTGTGCCAAGTTCAGGGGAGGGAGGAAACTGTTTAATGTCAAGATGTGATTTTGACTTTGATTTTTGAAACCTGATCGAAATGGCTGGTAGACAAATTCTGCATCTGCCCACGTCCTGTTAAACCCGTGGCGGGCCTCAAGTTACTTTTGCAATTTTGATGGAAATCCGTCCAATCAATCTTCAGCACTCTAAGGCGGCTTCCGCAAATTTGTTGCTCTGCCTTTAAAAAGGCGGAGTGGATATAGTCCTTTCCAGGAGCCGTGGCTGAGTAATAACGGCAGAAAGATTTCTGGATTAAGGAATGGAAAATTCAACACCTTGGTGCATAAGGAGGCAGGTAGACCTAGATCCTGTGTGAGATTAAAGCTTTTATTCTGTCTAATTTCAGCAATGCTGACGTAACCACGGTCTGCCTCGAGCGAGGCAGTAATGAAATGTGGGTGGTCTCAGCGTACATGTCCCATGGGGACGTAGCGGGACCACCACCTGCGATACTGGGCGAAATCACCGCTGAAGCAAGGCGGAGAGGTGTCGTCGTGATCATCGGTGCCGATGCTAATACCCATCATAGCATCTGGGGAAACTCGGATACCAACACTATAGGTCAGTCCATATCTACTTTTATTGTAGATGAGGGACTTTGTATATGTAATAGGGGGAATGACCTGACTTTTATTACTGCGGTAAGGGAGGAGGTCCTGAACCTCACCCTGGTTAGTAGAACTGGAAGATCGGATATCTGGATGAAGTTTCTCAACGAGCACTCCTTCTCTGAACACCGATATATTCAGTTCCCGCTGAACGAAGAACGTCCCGGTAAAATATATTTTAGGAACCCTAAAAGTACTAACTGGGACTTGTATTGTAGGAAACTGGGAGAACTATTGCCTACAGCGCCTACCGTTAGTTCAGACCTGTCCGAATCTGATATAGAAGTTCTGGTGGAAAACTACACCTCGGAAAGCAACAGCGCCTTTCAACTGTTTTGTCCATTGAAAACGTAGAGGGGGAAGGGCAAGCCACCCCGGTGGTCTGATTCTCTTGACGACCTAAGAGCGTCCAGTAGGCGGCTCTTCAACAGAACCAGGAGGAGTAAATTACCCTCGGACTGGGAGCTGTATAAGGTGAGTCTGGGGATTTATAAATATGAAATAAGGATAGCCAAGCGAGCCTCTGCGAAAACTTAGAAGGCTGCAATGGATCCGCGAGGAATCCCGCCCCTCTGGGATACTTGAGAGATGATGGTGTGGAATGGTCGATGAGTAGCGAGGAGTCCCTAAAGATTTTACTGGCCAATCATTTTATCTTCGCCTGCATGGTCGGCGATCGTTTTACCTTACCATTCCCGAAGGCCGGCAGAAGCTCTCATGTATCAACTAAGGATTTCGGCCCAATCAGTCTCTCGTCGTTTCTTCATAAGAAGTTTTAGCGGTTGATTGACCTTTATTTACGGGAAAGGATTTATCGGGGGTTACTGTCGGCTACGCAGCGGAGGGGGGGAGGGCACGCCACCTATCCTATCTCCACTGCTCTGGGTTGTGGTAGTCAACGAGCTTCTTATGGAGCTGGAAGCCAATGGCTGTCGGGTGGTTGCCTATGCAGATGACCTAGCTACCCTAGTCAGAGACAAATTTCTGGGCATCCTGCGCGATGTCCTGGAGGGCTACCTGATTCAGCCCACCTATCATATGTATTGGCGGTCAACCCGGGAAAAACGGAATTGGTCCTTTCCACAAGGAGATATAAGATGCCCGATTTCAGAACTCCTTCGATTGGAGGGTGCCGTTGGCACTTTCTGATAGGGTTAAATATTTTGGTATTGTTTTGGACAAAGAAACTGTCCTGGAGACCCAATGTGGAAGATCGGGCCAGGAAGGCCGCCATTGCCTTGTACTGCTGCAGAGGGGCTATCGGAAAGAGATGGGGACTCTCACCAAGAATAGTACACTGGCTTTATGAGATGGTGATCAAACCGATTTCGCTCTATGCGGTGCTGGTTTGGTGGAAAGCACTGGGCACGGGGAGCACCTCCAATATATTAGTGTCATGCAACGGATGGTGCTGATCGGTATCAGTGGCGCTCTCAGAAGAACACCTACCTTGGCACTGAAGGTCATGCTGAACATATATCCAGTAGATATTGCGAGAAAGGCTGCCGCGGCCCGGTCGTTAGTCAGGCTCCGTGATATGGGCTATGAGCTTTCAGTCTTCGGCCACTCTAGCCTTCTTACCAGTTTCGACTTAATCCCGGTACCGATAACTGCTCCCTATACAACCTTCACCCCAGTCATTCCACCGAGAGATTATCTGGGTCCCGGGCCATAGTGATATCCCGAGTAATGGATTGATTGATTGATTTATTTATTTAGTAATAATATTACCGAAAATTACAAATATTTATGAAGAATTACAAAATGATAAGCTAGATTATGTTACGTCACGTAAATACTGGATACGTTTCATTTTAAATAAGTGATAACTATTTTCGTTTTTTATGCTCGATGCCATTTAATTAAATAAGTTTAGTCCTTTGTAGAATAAGGTATTTTGGGCCGCTGAGGTTTTGTGGCGCTGGAGTCTGAAATTGTTCACGTTCCTTAGGTTGTACGGTTGGACTTCACCAACGTATAAAATTTTCTCTTGTATTTATTTTGCGGTTTGCTCTGTTTTGGCTTTGTAAATCAACGCTGGGGTATTAGACTCTAGACGTTGTTTGACGCTTAACCACCGAAGTGCTTCCAGCATAAAATTCACAGGTGTGTATTTATTGCATCTTAGTATGCATTGTATAGCTTTATTCTGTAATTTTTGTAATAAAGAATTGTTGAGCAGTATTCAAAATGTGGTTTTATAATTATATATATATATTTTAACCGCAAGCAGCAAATGAATTTGTTTCCTAATTCTTTTTAAGAAACCTACTTTCTTTCCAATTTTTTTAGATGTGTAATCTATATGTTTGCTGAATCTTAGCTTTTTGTCAATGATAACGCCAAGCTATTTAATATTTTCAACTTTTTCAATGATTTCATCGTTGATTCTTATATCTTCTTCACTTGCCATGTTTGTTTCCGTCAATTTAGTTTTTCGTTCATTTAATTTAAACTTGTTCATCTTTAACCACTTCTTTACATTTTCGATGTCAGTCATTAATTTTTGTTTACACTCTGTGCATTTTCTCCAATAGCGTATACCAGCGTGTCGTCAGCATACATTACTGTTTTACAATTCTTTATTACAGCAGTCATATCATTTATGTAAATTATGAACAGTAAGCGCACCTAGCACAGATCCCCGGGTGACGCCTGTGTTCACACATATACATTCGGACGCAGCGTTATTTATTTTAATTCTTTGAGTTCTTCCATCTAAATAGGTCTTAAACCAATTGCTATCTTTATCTTTTATACCGTACTTTTCAAGTTTTTGGATAAGAATATCTCGGTTTATAGTTTCAAATGCACGCTTAAAATCTAGAAAAAGAGCCATGATTTTTTTATTTTCTACTGTTTTCCACTCATTCACAACGTAGTTGACTGTAGTTTCGCATGATTAATTTTTCGTAAACCCCGATTGGTATTTCATGAGCAAATTATTCTTTTCGAAATATTCTTCTAATTGCATTTTAACAACTTTTTCTAAAATTTTTTCCAATGTTTTGAGTGTGTTTATATGGTGAAATTCATCACATTTAACGGTTTTGTTTACTTTTTCAACAGGCGTTATCATTGTATCTTTCAAGCTATTGGGGAATACTCCGCTCGTAAGTGATTCATTAACTAATTCTGTCAAAAGTACCGCAATAGTACTCCAATTATGCAATATCATTTTAGGGCTGATTTTATCATAATCCGATTTGTGGTTCATCTTAGTGCATATTTTCCTTAGTTCTTCCCGATTTGTCTTGCGAAATTTGAAAATATACGGTGCATTTTCTATTATATTTTTTATATTGCACGTTTTCTATAGTTTCTTATTTATTCTATACTACTAATAAAATATTTGTTAAAATTGCTTGCTATTTCATAATCAGTCTTACATACATACTTCGTTGCCAAATATCACATTTTTTATCACTGTTTTTTTTTCCTTTAATACTAAGTGTTTAATCTCACTCCACATTTTCTTCTGGTCATTTGCCAGGCTTATTCTATTGTTTATGTGTTTCTTTTTTTCGTTCATTAGTTGTACTTTGTAGGAGTTTCTGTATCTTCTGAAGTTTTCCTAGTTATTAATGGTGTTATTTTCCTTCGTTTCATATTTCTTAACCGCTCATTGTACCATCCAGCTGGCGTGCTACCGTTACTTACGACTTCTTCCACAGTAAATTTATTATTTCTTCTGTCTCCTTTATCACAATTTTCGGATTTTATCTTCATTTCAATGATCTCATGAACCGATATTTTTCCATATTCGCTAACATTAACACTAATAGAGGGAATGTTGCTAGTTATAAAGTCTATAAGCGTTTTTGAGTTATTTGTCACTCTCGTATATTTTGTTGTTTTAAACAATTATCATTTAAAATGTTTTCTATTCTGTTTTTATATGTTCCTGGTTTCTTCCAGTCAATATTAAATTCTCCCGAGATTATAACAGTTTGCGCACTCTCCAAAGTTCTTTCAACGTACTCTTCAAAGAAGTCACAAAAATCTTTTTCAGAACTGCTTGGTGATCGATAGATCGCTATTGCCCTTATTGTTAAATTATTGAATACGCAGTCACAAGATGTCATCCACACCTTGGCGTCTATTGATTTGTGAGTTATATTTCTTACTTCCGACTTATTTTGTATGTATATTGTTACCCCTTCAGTATGCGCAGAGTTCGACACACAACTTAATGTTCTATAATTTGGAAGACTTATTTCATTATCTTCAATATTTGGCGTTAGATGTGTTTCCGTCAGGAATATTATATCAACATCGTTTTTGATTATAGCAATTTCCAAATGTTCAAAGTTATTTATAAGTCCCTGAATGTTGGTATAGATCCCATTTATTTTACTTGATTTCTAGTAACTAATCCGATTCTTTTTCAATTTTAATTTATGTTGGTATACCGGACAGTCCTTACTGATTGTTGCATGATTTTCATCTACACCCAATTTTAACATCTTGTTCACTCGAATACACTTTATGCACTTATTTACGGAATGTTTGTCACATTCTTTTTTCATTTTCATTTCATTTATTCGGAAAAAATACATTAGTACAATAAGACAAATTGTCTTTTGTAGTACAACAAACATAATTCATATAATTCATTTAAATAAATAAATAATAGATGCTAGAAAACAAGCATATCAAAACAATACTACAAAACTTTAAATTTTTAATTTTTTAAATTTTAAATTTTGGTTAAATTAGATTAAGATAAGATAAAAATAAAATAAATGCCCAGTTTAAGTTTGTTGACTAGAAAAATAACTGAAAATAATATGTTTGTAGTTGCTTTGGTTTACATTATTCCTAATTGCAGCTAGGATAGAGTTCCAAATACGTACGGTGTTGACGAAAAACAGCCTTGTCGAAGCAACGAAGTTAAAGTTAGGCACAACTAGATTACTCGTCCTGGGAGACCTAGTGAATGTCAATTTCTCAAAAAGATATGCTGGTGATTTTGTGACAATCAAGCGGTACAAAAAAATCATACTTCTAGCTTTTTGGTAGTCAAATATGTTACATCCTAATAGCTTGGACCTCCAAGCCGAAATATGATCAAATTTTCGTAACCCGAAAACGTAACGAGTTACATGATTAAAGGCGACCTCAACTTTGTGTGCAGAACATGAGTCCAACTTGTTATAAACGAGCTCTGAATAGTTTATTATTGGCAAAAGAAGCTGTAGGGCCAGTTTTCTTCTAATATGCGGAGGTGTGAAAGGTGCAGATTGCCTAAGATTGCGCAAAGTGGTATACACTTTACCCATGACTGTATTGATGTGGTCTTCACAAGTTAGATTAGAGTTGATAACGAAACCCAAATTTTTAATTCTAGAAACAATTTGTAAAGCCGTGTTTCCAATGTATATTGGTGAGGCAAGGGCATCAACGGACCTATTCTTCGAAATGGGCAAAATGAACAATTTAGTTGCATTAAGGCAGAGACCATTATTATTGGCCCAGCTCTGTACTGACAATAAATGATTATTTACTTTAAGAAAGAGGTTGGCTACGTCCAGACAAATATACTACCAGACAAATATAATTGTATGTCATCTGCATATGCGTGCATTTTCATGTGCTGACAGACCGAAAAGATATCGTTTACGAAGATACTGAATAACAAAGGCCCAAGAATGGAACCCTGCGGAACACCTCCGGGTAGGTGTTTGTTCCCCGAAATTTCGCAACCAGTATTAACAAGTTGTGATATTCCTGTTAAGTAACTCTCCATTACCATCAAAGCACTGTAGGCAAATCCAAAATATGTTTTAAGTTTATAAGAAAGCAACGCATGGTCAACAGAATCAAAAGCTTTAGAAAAATCTAATAGACAAAGCAGAGTTAGTTGGTTTTTATCAAAAGGTATGCGTATGTCATCAAGAATTTTAAGTAGTGACGTTGTACAACTATGTTTGGCTCTAAATCCCGATTGGTGTGGTGATAAGAGGTTATTTCTAGAAATGTGCAAAATTATTTGCTCTGCTAGCAGCCTTTCAAAAACTTTCGACAGCGCGGGCAATATGCTAATGGGTCGATAATCACGGCCCGAGTTTGCAAGCCGTTTCTTCGCGACGGATCTTACCATAGCACATTTCCACGATTCAGGAAACCGAGAAGTTGTGATGCAATGGTTGATGATGTGTGTGAAGGTACTCAGTATAAATGGTAGAATAATTTTTACAAATTTTATTGGTATACCATCAACCCCGATGGCATTGGATTTAACTTTAAGTAAGCACCTTACCACGTCGCATTCGGATACCGCCCTGAACTCAAAATTTTCTCCACAATAGCGCCCATAAGCATTTGGAAAAGGCGCAGTAGGATTTACAGCAGGACTACTCACAAACGCATCATTAAGAGTGTCAGCATTTAGTTCGCATACATGTTTGTCCCTTCCATATACTCGCAAGCTTTTTAGATTACGCCAAAGAGTTTTTGGAGGTAGCGAAGGGTTTAGCCTTGAGGTAAAAAATCTACTTTTTTCGTTCCTTATTATCTTAGTAGCGATATTTCTGGCAGCTTTATAGGCAAGCCATGCAACATTACTTTTACTCCTCCTCCACGATTGGATATGCCCTACTACCTGCTTTTATTGCCGCTTGAACTTGGCAATTAAAACACGGACACGAAACATTTATAGGTCTACTTGAGCGAATAGGCACAGGTATGTTAAAGGCATTAACGATTTTGCTGTTAAGGAACTCAAGTTTTTCATCAGCAGAAACTAGTCACCAACAATCACTCCAATTAACACAGGACAAATCAGAACACAAAGCATTATAGTCAAGTAAGCGGTAATCCCTAAAACTAAAGGTACTACCAGTATCACAGCGGGTAAATTGTATATCTATGGAACAAAAAATAAGATCATGGTCTGATAAAAATGGCATCTGGTCAAATTTTAAAACTATTGAAGGGTCAGAAACAATAAAATAATCCAGAAGACTAGGGCAACAATTAACACCAAACCTGGTTGGCACATAGTTATTGACAACACTTAGACCAGCACCAGATACATAATTTAACATAATATTACTATATGAGTCACGAACAAGCAGATTAACATTGAAGTCTCCACAAACTATTAAGCTGTCATAGTCTACAAGGTACCGAGACAACGTAGCAAATAACATATCAGGGCTGTTGGTTTTGTGGGGATTATAAACACAAGATACAAGGACTTTGGTAGACAAATCATGCACCTCGACAAACAAGTATTCAATGCTCGAATCCACCGACTTGCAAATGAGTTTCACGTTAATGTGACTCCTACAATAAGCTGCTACGCCACCTCCTTTCCTACCCACCCTATCATTTCGAAACAATTTGTAGTTATTAATATGTAGTTATTACTATCATAAAGATCCTCAAGAAGCCACGTCTCCGACACGCAAATGACATCAACACATGCGTTTTCAAACACATATCTAATAAAATCTACTTTCTCAGCATTTAAACTTCTGGCATTAAAATGCACAATATTAAAACCATTGCTTTGCTGACATAATATGTTTATCATGGCAAGACTGCTGTCGCCCACACCACACAACTTGCTGCTAAGGGTCATAATGAGTCATGTAAACAAAAGCAACCATACAAACAAACAAAGTCACAAAAGAGAAAACAGGCGAAAGGAAAAAACAAAAATTAAGATTAAAGAAACTTAAACGGACCATTTTTACATGTAGGAAAATACGGAATATATATATGCATAAACAAATATAAAGTAAACATACAACAGTTAAAACTAAGTAAATTATTCTGCATACGCATACGGCTGATAGTCAGCAGTAAAGTTTTAAATCATCATTCCTTGATATTTTCACTGCTACGGACTCTTTGGTAACTCTTCCAAACACCTCACCACGAAGTGTAAATACAGAGACAAATTTGCCTGCGCGTCTCAGCTTGATAGCTTCTTGAAGCAGCTTTCTATTTTCTCGTGATACGCTCTTATATATTCTAAATTGGCCATCAATACCAAGCGGAGCAAGAGAGATAATAGATTTTGTTCGCTTTCGATGTGCACTAAATGCCCGCAGCGTACGATTTCGATCCATCGGACTATAAAATTTAATTATAATTGCGCTGTCTGCATTTGTTGATGAGCGCGCAATTCTAAAAATATCTCTTATTTGCGGCGAAAAGAAGTCAATCGACAGGCAGATTTCGTTGTATAGACTTTTCAAGTTTTCTCCCTGTATATGCGGCACACCAAAGATTAACGCATCAGAGGCAAATTCCGGCATCGCTTTCGCAGTTTGCAAACTCTTCAGTTGATTTTGCAGGTTACTCATTTCACTCTTGCAAACACCAACCAACGCTTCCAAATTGTTTACGCGCATCTCTGCTTCGACCGCTTTCTCTTTAAGAGCACCAACTTCCTCATCAACTCTCTTAGTAATGCTAACTTCAAGTGCAGTTAACTTACCAGATATGTTGTCAAAGAGAGACTTCAATTGGACTGCATGTTGTTGCAATTGGTCTGATTGTTGTTGGACCTTTGCCTCCAAATCACGAAGCGCAGCACGAACCGTACTTAAAAGTACGCTCTCCTCCAATTTTGCTGTTTTAGCTAATGGAGAGCCCTTGCTTGGCCGGCGTTTGAGAGGTGGAACGTTGGCAGAGGTAGCAGACATCATATGAAAAATGTAAAAAGTAAATTAAGCGCGAATCAACAAAAAAAAATAAACACAGAAGACACAGCGATGATGTATATTATTTTTATTTTATTTTTATTTTTTTTTTCGCAATCACACAATTATAATGAAAATAATTGGTAACACGAACAAACTTCTTGGAAAGTTGCTTATTTTCAGTTTTTGAGTTTGTTATATTAAAACCAAACTTTATCGTCCATCAATATAAATATTTGCACGGAGCTAACAAAAACACGTCCGAACACGCCTTCGATTCACTTTTTGTTTTGTGGTTTCCCAGACAATTTACACAGACCTCGTAATTTTTACACTCGGTCGCTTCGTGGTTAAAGCCTTTGCATCTATAGCAGCATAACACACTTACTCCGTCGTACACCTTGCATCTGTCCCATCCAATATTTATTTTATCACTTGTTAGTACTTTTGGAAATGTTTCACCGTCGGTTTAAATAGTAGCATTATAAAAACTTCTACCATTTCTGTTCACCTCATATATATTTAATAATTTTAGGTGGCTTTTTTAAATATTCGTTCTGCATTCTCAGTTTTTACAACATCTCCTTTTCTTCATGTTCGAAGTTTATTCTCGATATAAGAAAACTTGATTAATCTTCTTTGGTATTCTTATTTCATAGTCGTTGCCAATTTTGCTTTCCAATGTATTTTTGATTTTGCTTTGTTCTTCACTATTTTCACTTTCAATCACCACAATACCGTTTCGCTTGTTCTCTATGTTTGAAATCTTTAAATTTTTTGGGTCAATTCTTTTATTTAGATCCTCTTTTGTTTTGTCAATTTTTTGGGTCGCTTTTGGCCTAATTATAATTGGTGCGGTTTTCTTCATATCTGGCAACACTTTGTTTTTTCCGACTTCTGAGAAAGACACTTGGCAGCATTTTTTATTGCTCACTATTTTTTTTGACTTCCCCACATACTTTCCCACTTTCTTTAGTATTCTTTGTTCTTCGCATATCTTTTCGCTTTGCGACTTGAAATTTTCAGTTATTTTAGATAGATTTTTCGTTTCGTTCACACTTTTTTCATAGGACTTTTGGGCAATTATCATTGCTTTTACCCGTTCCGTATACCTTGCCTCAATAGCTTCCAGCAATTTTTTCATTTCCTCCTCATTGTTTTTTATTGTTTTTTCGAGCTCGCCTTTATATTCGTTCAGGTGTATCCCATTTAACTTAACTGTCTCCTGTATTTATCTCATCACCATATCGACATTTTGTATATAAACAAGACAATCATCGCACATAAATTTTATCATATCACTTGTGTTGAGCATATTCGTGGCATACTGGTCCAATCCCGCGAATACATTTGCCAAGTTATACACCTTTCCATACACTCCCTGGCATCTTATTCCCGATTCACCTTTTATTGCATTTTTACATTTAGCAAATTTAGGTCTTATTGGGTCCGGATTCTGCATTTTCGCATATAAAATATTTAATTATGGTTTTCGAAATTCTTTTACATTTATTATTTCAAAAACTTATCAGCATAAACAATTTAAGCGTCTATTTCGCAGGTTTTATTGATTAATAAATTCAATCACTGAATTAAACACCTCACAGCTTAAAACACGCCTGTCTTCTTCAAGCAACTTTCACACTGTCAAGCAGATCTCTCAGTCCGCATCGGTGCAACTGAACCGGATGCAGATGCCTGTAGGGATTTTGGGATTCCGCTGGCCACTTTTGGATTACTCCTCCATAGCTGGGCCTCGATTCAGCACAGCAAACATTCGGCGGACACCACGTCTTGCAGGGTAGCAGGATCTTTCTGGCCGAAAGTGGACGGCAGGAGATCTGCTGAAATAATTGGGTCCCCTAAAGCTCACCCATCAATTGTCATTGGTGTTCTGACAGGGCACTGCCCCATGGGTATCCATGCGGTACGTCTCAATATACTGGAAACTCCATCCTGCTGCAGCTGTATGGAGGATGGTGAGGTGGAATTTTTTATGCTTGATTGCCCAGCTTTTGCCAGAACTAGGCGAAGGTGCTTCGGTCGTGACACACTTGGATCTCCCGAGGATTTATCCAAAGTTGAGATCGGTATCAATCGGAGCTTTATCGTTGCTACCCAACGATTCTCTAAGTAGCTATATCTGCGTTATAGTTATTTTATTGCATGTGCTATCACAACGAACCTTCATGGCCTTCATGTGTCCAAGTGAGCGCCCCTTATTAGGGCAGCTACCACCTAACCTAAATTCAAAAAGAAGTCTCACTCATATCATAGCGAATCGACTCCACAGGCATCCTGTAAATTGTGCAATTCGTATAATTCTATGATGAATTTCGTAAAATTCAAACAATTTAGTGTCTCAGAGAGAAACAATTTTGTTAAACAAAATCATTACTGAAAAAACTGCTTAGCATTTTCCAATCTGGAGTCCGAGTGCAAGAGCTACTTCAAATGTGTATATTGCCTAAATAGACACCATACTCTCCTCCACTATCAGACCACTCCATCGGTCAACTCCAGCAATTATAGTCCCTCGTCACGTAATAACCCCAAAAGGATTAAACCCCAAGGGTTAAACCACAATGAGGCCCCCTCTACCTCTGCAAAAGCCTTGAAGCTCCAATACAAGGCAGCACAAAATCAAAACTCCTCAAGCTCTCAAAATGAGAATAATGTTCACTCTCACTTCTTTAGCAGCATGAAAAAAACCTTACTGCCAACGGCGATGGTTCCCATTTTCCACCGATGAGAAATATTAAACCCCCGCGGACTAATAGACCAAGGCTCCGAAAAAACTTTCGTATCCTCGCGTATACAAAAGCTACTTGGTCTAACCACACAAACCAAATATCAAGGATGGGCGGACGCATAGTCCAGAATTCAAATAAGGCTTGTCTGATAACTATTTGTTCAGTCGACTTAGCAACTCAAATCACAAATCATGCGATAATCCTGCAGCAACTAACTCACTTCTTGCCTCATTTAAAGCCGAGAACGTGGAGTTCTCCTCACTGTGTCTGGAAGACCTCAATTGCTTCTCCCCAGCAAGAAATGACATGGTGCTTGGTAGTGATGTAATCCCACAAACTCTGCTGAACGGCCTGGAAACTAGCGTTGCTGGAACTCTCATCGCACAAAAAACAATATTTGGATGGATACTAAGTGCTCCGGTTAACGAACAAATTTCGGCATTCTCCACCCACGTAATTGATAATCCAGATAATTATCTAAATAAACTGCTCAAAAATTCTGGGAACAGGAAGAGGTTCCAACTTCCTCATCCATAACAGATGATGATATATTTTGCGAGGAGCTGTACAAAAACCACAATTCGGAAAGAAGAAACTGCAGCCCCGGCCACTCCCTAACCGCACCCTGCAGCAATATATCAGCGTAGAAAGAACCCTAGATAAAACATCAGAGTTAAGAGAAAAGAAATCCGAAGTATTAGAAGAATACTTAACTCAGGACCACATGGAGCCAACTTCACCTCGCGAAGTTATTAACAAAGGCAAATACTTCTCCTTCCATTTGCCTCACTATGCTGTCATAAGACCCAATAGTAAAACGACAAATGTACGAGTAGTCTTCAATGCCTCAAAACCAACTTACTCCGGAAACTTATTGCATGACGTATTACACACCGGCCCACACTTCAAAATGACTTAATGCTGATAATACTACAATGGCGCCTCTATAAATTTGTTTTCAGCGTAGACATAGAAAAAATGTACCACCAAATTATAGTTTGCCCAGAAGATCGAGATTATCAACGAATCCTCTTTCGTAGATATTCTAACTTCAAGCTTGATGATTTCAAGTTACACCTTTGGTGTCAACCGCTCACCCTATCTCGCGATGAGAACCCTCCGCAAATTAGCTGAAGACACCAAAGGAGAATACCCGCTAGCCAACAATGTATATCTGCATGAAACATATGTAGATGATATCCTCGCCGGCGGATATGAAATACGGTCCACACTCGAATCTATGACCCAAGTCATCGAAGCGCTCAAATCGAGAGGTTTACCTCTCAGGAAAATAAGAGCAAACTACTACAACAACTAGAAGGTGCATCCCACTCAGATCTCTTAGACATAGATTTCCTCAAATTCCAGGACTCCAGCTCCACAAAAACGCTTGGAATAAGATGGAATGCCCTTACAGACTCCTTGACGTACACCTATATCCACAGTTTTCCGAATAACTCGCGGACGAAAAGGCAAATTCTGTCGGCGGTAGCGAACATTTTCGACCCGGCATGGTGGCTATCGCCAGTTATGATCACAGCAAAAATCCTACTGCAGCAACCTAGGATGGAGGGAACTAACTGGGATGAAGAGTCAAAGCCGGTGCCCTCCAAAAATGCGCGACGTTTCACGAAAGTCTCACGGCAATAAGCGACATAAAGATTTCCCGGTCGGTTCAACTCTCCCCCGACATACCCACGCAATTACACGGTTTCTCAGGCGCCTCTAAAAAAGCCTTCTGCGCCTGTGTATACATAAGAGCACAGCAATCTCCAAACGTATACGCTTGTCACCTGCTTGTGGCGAAAAGTTAAGTCACTCGCTTACAAACTGTCAGCCAGGAAAAATGAATATTTAAAAGAACTGCATAAGCGACAAAAATGGAAGGCCCAAGAACCCAACGTCAAAGTAGGGGACTTAGCCGTCATCAAAGACGACCTTCTTGCCCCCAACAAGTGGCGACTAGGTCGCATTTCAAACCTACATGTAGGACCCGACGAGCATATGCGCGTCGTAGACAGTCACACCCAGAATGGCACAATTACGCGCAACATCACAAAGATATGTTTATTACCCATGCCATAGTCCCCTCTCACACCGTCCTCTGCCCTATCCCACCAAATCTCCTTGCCAACCTTCTTCTTAATATAATAGCTAATTCCTTTGTTTTCGTCTTTCTTTTTCGTTTTTTCTTTTTTCTTTCACATTTTCTCCATATAATCCATCATGGTACTCGGAAAATGCAGGCTGTGCTGTCGCCAGCATTCATTACGGCATTGCTACGCTTTCTTGCCGATGACGCCAGCGGAGCGACGCGAGTCCGCCCGCGTCCTTAGGTATTGCCTGAACTGCCTGGCTACGTCACACAAGACAGGCGAATGCCAGTACTGCGGCAGGGCCATCATACCCTATTACATCGTATGATAGTCTCAACGCCACGCCGTCGACGTCCGGCTACACCCCCACCAGGACGCGACTGGCGCTATGAACAACGGCGCATGGATTCCCTCCGTACGATCGAGAGACCAGCTGCGCGCTCGCAGAACCATAGGATCGACTCACGTAATCTACGCAAGCTCTTCAGCACGGAGGTGACCACGGTCGAGAAACTACTATAATTCCTGAAGACATGGGACGGAACCTAATTGAGTTTTAATGGAAGTTTGATTAATATACATTTCACATTCATACCTACCTTTGAACTTATACTTACCTTTAAACTTTTTGATTAATATATAATTCACATTCATATTTACTTTAAACTTATATACGTTGCAAATTCACACTCAATAGTAAACTTATATTCAATTTCCTGTACAAATGGATAAACTGCTTGCTATAATTTTGGAACATCCCTAATATCATAAACGGTGAAAAATACCGCTTCCCTTATTTATTTTACATACATACATATTTACTTACTTAAAAAAGCACGCGGTTTAGCGGACGAAAAAAAGCTGCTGGCCAGTTAGTTGTCGTCGAGCGCGCAAGTGTATTCAGTTCGTAATCGATCGCTAATCTGAGCTTTTAATTTGTAGTTATTATTTTCAAAACCCAAAATTTATAAATAAAGCAGCCGTAGCCGTGTACATCTTGCGCATCAAAATACAAAACATAGGTGCGAGCATGGTTCAATTATGTACAGGTTGGCTCATCTCATCAGCTGATTTTATTTATGTCATTGCATGGTCGAAGGGATTGTCAAAAGGAGATGGCAAACTCAAAATGAATCCAACACGTTGGAAACATTTTACTTACACATACAAAAACTGCTAAGTTTTATGTTTCCATTCCATAACATTCGCACCAACACCAATACACAGATTTTGACAATTTGAACAGACATATTTTGTTGCTTTACAGATGAGCCAACCTGTATATAGTTGAACCATTGGTGCGAGTTATGAAAATATACAAATTTATTTTTTTCCATATATAATAGCTATTTACTCATTGATATTAAAGATTCTAGCTACACATTTAAATATTACATGGCTAGGCAAATATAAGCCAGCTTTGTTAAAGGTTTGGCGATGTGCTTTATTAATTATCATAGCGAAAGCTACTTTTAAAGGAAACTGTTTTCCTGTCATCTGCAACGGTGCAGTTGGATTTTTAATTCGAAGTATAATTGCTATCTTTCCCCGAGTCGATTATGACAGTGATTGTGTTCTCGCCTAAATCTGCGACGAACAACCTTGCACCATTTATAAATCCTGTTTTGGCATTAATGTTACATATCAGCATTACGATTGCAAGCCGGAAGAATTTACGAAATTAAGAAACTCAGTTGGATAACACTGAACATTATGAATTTCATCTTGCTCAACTGTATCGCAACTTAGAGACACTCTGCTCTCACCTGACAATAGATTAAATACAATAAACTCATCGTAATTTCTTGGACATAATATAGCTTTTGAATGAAAATTTTATATGTGTGTTTTTGTCATTTATTTGATTTTTTCCAAAAACTTTATAAAATAAATAAATGTAAGGCGCGCTATCCTCCGGCGAGATTTTAGGCCGAGCTGCTCTTTCATCTTGGGTTGTGCTCCTGTTATTTTTTCCTACAAATTGGTGGGACAGAACCACTTGTTTTATGCCGACTCCGAATGGCATCTGTAAGGCATGCGGGTTTTCACTTCGAGCTTTTCATGGCAGAAATACACTCGGAGTGCATGCAAAACACTGCCGAGGGACGACCCCTTTTGGAAAAATGTTCTTCTAATTGAAAAAAATTTTTTATAAAATTTTGATGATGCTTCTCCCGTGGCGTGAACCTAGGATCTTCGGTGTTGATGTCGGAGCACGCTACCATCACACCACGGCGGCCGCCAAAGACTTTAGCAGTGAGTTTATTATGACCAATGTAGCATTTTCGAGGTATTATAGTCGTATTATCGGATATATTTGATTGGATTTCTAAGTCACCATTTCCTAGTTCGAGCAACCAGTTCTTAAACTCATGGTCATAATTTGCTCGCTAATCGTCGAATTTTTACTTTTGCCCACAGCGGTAAGCATTTTATGCAATTTTTATACTCAGTTGAGCAGAGCTCACAGAGTATATTAACTTTGATTGGATAACGATTGGTTGTACACGTATAAAGGAATCGAGATAGATATAGACTTCCATATATCAAAATCATCAGTATCGAAAAAAAATCGCCACGTCCGTCCGTCCGTCCGTTAACACGATAACTTGAGTAAATTTTGAGGTATCTTGATGAAATTTGGTACGTATGTTTCTGGGCACTCATCTCAGATCGCTATTTAAAATGAACGATATCGGACTATAACAACACCCACTTTTTCGATATCGAAAATTTGAAAAATCGAAAAAGTGCGATAATTAACTACCAAATACGGATAAAGCGATGAAACTTGGTAGGTGAGTTGAACTTATAACGCAGAATAGAAAACTAGTAACATTTTGGACAATGGGCGTGGCACCGCCCACTTTTAAAAGAAGGTAATTTAGAAGTTTTGCAAGCTGTAATTTGGCAGTCGTTGAAGATATCATGATGAAATTTGGCAGGAACGTTACTTTTATTACTATATGTATGCTTAATAAAAATTAGCAAAATCGGAGAACGACCACGCTCAGTTTTTAAAAAAAAAATTTTTTAAAGTCAAATTTTAAAAGAAAAGTTAATATCTTTACAGTATACAAGTAAATTATGTCAAAATTCAACTCCAGTAAAAGGCGTCCACCCATAGAACTAAGGCCCACTCCCTTTTAAAATACTCATTAACACCTTTCATTTGATACCCATATCGTACAATCAAATTCTAGAGTCAGCCCTGGTCCACCTTTATGGCGATATCTCGAAAAGGCGTCCACCCATTGAACTAAGGCCCACTCCGTTTTAAAATACTCATCAACACCTTTCGTTTGATATACATATTGTACAAACGCATTCTAGAGTCACCCCTGGTTCACGTTTATGGCGATATCTCGAAAATGAGTCCACTTATATATTTAAGGCCCACTCCCTTTTAAAATACTCATTAACACCTTTCATTTGATACCTATATCGTACAAAAAATTCTAGAGTCACCCCTGCTCCACCTTTATGGCGATATCTCGAAGCGGCGTCCACCTATAGAACTAATGCCCACTCCCTTTTAAAATACTTATTAACGGCTTTCATTTGATACCCATATCGTACAAACAAATTCTAGAGTCAGCCCTGGTCCACCTTTATGGCGATATCTCGAAAAGGGGTCCACCTATAGAACTAAAGATCACTCGCTTTTATAATACTCATTACCACCTTTCATTTGATGCCCATATCGTACAAACTTATTCTAGAGTCACCCCTGGTCCACCTATATGGCGATATCTCGAAAAGCCGTCCACCTACAGAACTAGGGCCCACTCCCTTTTAAAATACTCATTATCACCTTTCGTTTGATACCCATATCGTACAAACAAATACTAGAGTCACCCCTGGTCCACCTTTATGGCGATATCTCGAAAAGGCGTCCACCCATAGAACTAAGGCCCACTCCGTTTTAAAAAACTCATCAACACCTTTCGTTTGATATCCATATTGTACAAACGCATTCTAGAGTCACCCCTGGTCCACGTTTATGGCGATATCTCGAAAAGGCGTCCATTTATAGATTTAAGGTCCACTCCCTTTTAAAATACTCATTAACACCTTTCATTTGATACCTAGGTAGGTAGGTTGAACTGGCCGGTCCATGAGGACCTCACATAGATTGGTTGAGTCCGTAGTGTTACCAGAAGTTTGTTTTAACGACCAAACTGAAAAACACTATCAAAAACCAGGACCTATGTTATAAAATAACTCCGTCCTCTTGGCAAATACTAGAAGCTTCCTAGGACTTAAGCCACTTGCTGCTTCTAGATCTGACAGCTGTATGACTCCTAATAGCTGGAGTCTTAGCCTGGCAATTGCAGGGCACGAGCACAGAACGTGCTCAATCGTTTCCTCCTCCAACCAGCACTTCTTACTTCTGCTATCACTGACCAAGCCTAGTTTAAAGGCATGTGACGCCAGAAGGCAGTGTCCCGTCAGAATACCCGTTTCAGTCTAAAGTCCTCTCTTTTTAATGAGAGGACCAACTGTGTTAGTCTAAGGTTGTAAGACCTACACATAATCTTCGACACTTTACAGCCCCGCGCTTGAACCCACGCCTTTCCCGCTTGGTCGATCATGTGCACCTCTCGTCTTCGCTTAATCTCGCTCGAGCAAGCTTCAAGGGATGCGCCCTTTTTAGCTAGTTCGTCCGGTTTTTCATTCCCATCTATTCCCATATGCCCTGGGACCCAATATAGATGTATGCTTCTCCCTGTCCCGATTCTCTCCAGTGACTGCTTACACTCTAACACGCATTTAGATGCTGTGCTATGCGAGATTATTGCCTTAATTGCTGCTTGACTGTCAATATAAAAGTTAACACGGCTGCAGCTTAAGCTATTCTCTTCCAGGATTTCTACTGCTTTGGTTACGGCTAATATTTCCGCTTGGAAAACGCTACAGTAATCCGGCAGCCCGTAGGATCTGCTTATTTCCGGATCAGCGCAGTATAGCGCAGACCCTACTCCTTCCACTACTTTGGAACCATCTGTGTACACATGTATCGCCTCTTCCGCCATTTGCGCACCCTTTCGCCAACTGTCCACCTCTATTGTGGCCTTAAGATCTCCCTCGAAGCGCAGATAGGGAATCATGTAGTCTGTTCGTCTTGTGATTGATGACGCTATACTACTATGGCCATATGGTCGGCGCTCAAGCTGCCCCGAAGCACCGAGCCTGGTTGCGGTCGTTAACGCTTTGTTCTTTGCTACCACGTCTACAGGTGGGATGTGCAAAATGGCATACAGTGCAGCCGTCGGGGTGCTAAGCATCGATAATGCATACCCCTCTAATTTTTTGAGGTATGTTCTTTTTTGTGTGGCTTTCCACCAAACAAGAACTCCATAGTATAGAATAGGGCTTACAATCGCTGTAAAAACCCAATGAGAAAGAGAGGGCGATAGGCCCCACGTACACCCCATCATTCTTTTACATGCGTAGAGTGCCGTTGAGGCCTTCTTGACCCTCTCCTCCACGTTGAGCTTCCATGACAGCTTACTGTCTAGGATGATTCCTAAATATTTTGTGCAAGGTTTTTCCTGTAAGGCCACCCCTCCTAACTTAATCCTGGTCAAATTTGGGACCCTGTACCTCTTTGTAAACAAGACCATATCCGTCTTCTCCGCATTGACTTTCAACCCGACATTAGATGCCCAGGTATGAATATCGCGAAGCGCCCGATCCATCAAAGAACTAGGCGTTGGAAGGCACTTTACACTTATGACAATTGCAACGTCATCTGCGTAAGCCGTAAGTTTTACGGGTCCCTCAACGAATGGCCTGAGCAGTTGGTTGATGACCAGCTTCCACAGCAGAGGTGATAGCACCCCTCCCTGCGGCGTGCCCCTGTCCACTGATTTCGTGGTCTCGTATAATCCCCATTTTGATATAATCTTTCTGCAATTTAACATGCAGCCGATCCATCTGATTAAGGCAGGATGTACTTTAATGCAATTAAGACCATTCATAATCGCGCATTTTGCAACATTATTGAAAGCCCCGGCAATGTCCAAGAAGACTCCTAAAGCATACTCCTTATATTCCAGGTATTTGTCTATGCTTATTACCACCCTATGCAATGCGGTGTCTACCGACTTGCCTTTGGTGTACGCATGCTGTGTTGTGGAGAGCAGCTTTTATTCCACGTTGGACTTTATGTACACATCTATCAGCCTCTCAAAGGTTTTGAGCAGAAATGATGTTAAGCCAATGGGTCTATAGTCTTTGGAATACATGTGACCGATCTTCCCCGCCTTTGGTAGAAAAGCTACACGAGCAGTTCTCCAAGAGTGCGGTACATGATTCAGTCGTATGCACCCATCGAATATTATTTTAAGCCATTCCACGACCGCCTACTTGAGACTTGTAGCATGGCCGGGAATATACCATCTGGGCGCGGCGATTTAACCTTAGAAAACGTCTTCACTGCCCACTCGATCTTGGTATCGGTCACCAAGCCCGGCACTACTAGCTCCGTGATCGAAGTGTGAGTGATGTCTGCTGGCTCCTCTAAACCGTCTCCCGATGGGAAATGTGTATCGAGAAGCACCTCAAGGGATTCCTCACTATTACGTGACCATTTCCCGTTCTCTTTCTTTATTAGTCCCTGGACTATGTTTCCCTTTGCTAGGACTTGTTTCAACCATGCTGTTTCGCTGGAGCACTCTATGTCCGTACATAAACCTTTCCATGCGTTTCTCTTAGCCCTGGTAATTTCGCGCTTGTAGATCCCCAGTAGATCCCTGTACTCGTCCCGACACGCTTCGCTTTCCGCGGTCTTTGCGAGCTTAAACATTTCTTTTACCTGTCTTCTTAGAAGACTCAGCTCATTTCTTCACCATGGCGGCTTTGCTTTTCCTCTTAATCTTCTTAGAGGGCAAGCTTTGTTATACGCAGTCATAAGCGTACTTGTTAGGAATTCATTCGACTCCTCCAGTTGCTTTACATTAGCAACCTCTTTGGGTTGTCCCAGTTTTGTTTCTACATGTTTCTGGAATTTAGTCCAGTTCGTTGACCTAGGGTTTCTAGAGGTTCCTCCCTTCTCTACCCTCTTTAGGGCGATGTTGAAGCTGATATACGCATGGTCGGAGAAGGATGGTCTAGAACCATCCAATCATACCTTTATATATCACGCTCGGAGCTCAATGTAATGTCCAGAACATTGCTGGATGTTGGACCAATGTATGTAGGGACATTTCCCCTCTTGGCTATTTGCAAATTGGTTTGCAGGATGTAACAAAACAGAGATTCGCCTCTCTCGTTCATATCTGCTCTTCCCCACGCATTATGACCAACCGCCCTTTGCGCCCTTCCTCCTGTACTAGCCTTTTGCACTCCATCGGTGGGACCTCCGCAGCATGGGCCATGTAGCAGGACGCCAGGATAAATGCCTGCTTATTCTTTTGCTCAACAGCCACCGCTACGAGATCCTCAGTGGTGTAATTAGGCAGCATATATGAATGCAGCTGTTTCCTTACCATTACTACAGCTCGCACCCGTCCTTCCGTTTGCGCGTAGTAAACGCCAAACCCGCGCGCGCTAAGTCCAGAGACCTTTCCTCCCGATGAGAGCCACGGCTCCTGGATCAGCGCCACGTCAAACGAACCCTCCTCAAGGGTTAGGAGGAGTTCGCTCGACGCCACTTTACTGTGTTGGATGTTTATCTGTAGGACTCGCAGCACCATTGGGCTGTTTGTCCCCCTCCAGCACCTTCGTCTTGACGTCGTCGTCCTCCCCTTGCCCTTTTGGTTTAGAGTATTCGAGGCCCCCTTCGTGGTGACGTCGGGGACTTCCACCTGTCTTTTTTCCCTTAGGATTTTGAGGTATTTTTCGACTTCGCCCACCTCTAGCGTGTTAGGCTTTTTATCCTCGGGACTTCTTTTCCTGAGTCGCATGTAAATTTTGCCAGTGCCAAAGGACATTTTACCAAGCTGCGTGTACAAAATATCCTCCGCCTGCTTGTTTATTTGGAAGATGTAGAACTGACCATCCTCGGTAGGCCGAGATACAGTAAATAACTTCCAATCCTGTGTCGGTATGTTCGGATTCTGATTCTGCAGAAGTCGCAGTGTATCCTCCGACTTCATCACGCATGGTATCCATACCTTAACTTTTGGTACCGTGGGGATTTGCGCTTTATACACCAGCTCAAACCGCGCGTTCGTGCCTTGCCTTTGGAGGTTTGGAACCACTTCCTCCAACCACCTTAAGCTCGCGATGTTGTCGCACGCTATCATCTTCACACCATTATACCATCCCCCCGAATCAAAGGTTGGAAGGGGCTTACTTGGTTGTTCCCGCATCATTTTAAGCATTAAGCTAATAAGCTCCCTTTCCACAGATCTCCACCTTTCTGTAGTAATTTGTCCGAAAGGACTGCTACGATCAACCAGCGCCACAGTCAGTGACTGCTTTGCCACATCACTCATCTTCTCGGGAAAACAGGAGTCTTAGTGTTATCTCCGAAGGTTTCTCGCAGCAAACCTTTTGAACTGCCTTCGACCTACTTCTACCGCTTCATGGGCCCATTCCAAGCGCTCGATCTCCATTTCTGTTGGGTCGACCACTGCTCCCAAGTGTTGTACAATTCTTAATGCTGCACGGTACTGCGAGAGAGCTCTTTTACTTCCTCTGCTCCGTACCCCTCTCCACTCTTCTACTCCGTTTTCATTTGTGTGCTTCTCCATCACGGAGTTCATTGCATCAGCACTACTCTCGCTCCCACAGTCCGACGCATCGCTTAATTCGTATTTGTCGTCCTTGGATTGCGACTCAGTCCTCCTCTTTACATCGTCCTTATTACAGTCAGGTAATGAGTCGTTCATCTTGGTCGTACGACCAGCTGCCCGACAAGGCGGGCTCAGCGGTCCAGTATTATATACGGTGAAAGAACCGTACGCCACAGCAGCGCCCCTTACTGTGGTAAGGCCATTAATACTTCCCGAGGTGGCCCGGTATCGGGACGGCTCCGTTCGAATACAGCCGAATTTATCCCCTGGCTGCAAATCGTCCAATAGGCACGGTCCGCATAACACCCTGGATTAGGGGGTTGGCAGTTCTTGGTCACCGACATCCCGCCGCCCTCGTATGAGGCGAAACTGCGTAGATGTCAGTCCTAAACAGCTCCGCCTCATATCGTGCGCTATGGAGTTCGGCTAAGCCCTCACACCAAAGACAAGGTGCCTACCCTAGTGAGGACATTTGATAACTATATCGTACAAAAAAATTCTAGAGTCACCCCTGGTCCACGTTTATGGCGATATCTCGAAAAGGCGCCCACTTATAGATTTAAGGCCCACTCCCTTTTAAAATACTCATTAACACCTTTCATTTGATACCCATGTCGTACAAACACATTCTGGAGTCACCCCTGGTCCACCTTTATGGCGATATCTCGAAAAGGCGTCCTCCTATAGAACTAAGGATCACTCGCGTTTATAATAATCATTACCACCTTTCATTTGATGCCCATATCGTACAAACACATTCTAGAGTCACCCCTGGTCCACCTTTATGGCGATATCTCGAAAAGGCGTCCACCTACAGAACTAGGGCCCACTCCCTTTTAAAATACTCATTATCACCTTTCGTTTGATACCCATATCGTACAAACAAATTCTAGAGTCACCCCTGGTCCACGTTAATGGCGATATCCCGAAAAGGCGTCCACCCATAGAACTAAGGCCCATTCCCTTTTAAAATACTTATTAACACCTTTTGTTTGATACCCATATTGTACAAAAGTATTCTAGAGTCAACCCTGGTCCACCTTTATAACTATATTCCGAAAAGGCGTCCACCTATAGAACTAAGCCCCACTCCCCTTTAAAATACTCATTAACACTTTTCATTTGATACCCATATCGTAAAAACAAATTCTAGAGTCACCCCTGGTCCACCTTTATGGCGATATCTCGAAAAGGCATCCACCTAAGGCCCATTCTATAGTCAGACCTGGTCCACCTTTATGGCGATATCTCGAAAAGGCGTCCACCCATAGAACTAAGGCCCACTCCGTTTTAAAATACTCACCAACACCTTTCGTTTGATATCCATATTGTACAAACGCATTCTAGAGTCACCCCTGGTCCACGTTTATGGCGATATTTCGAAAAGGCGTCCACTTATAGATTTAAGGCCCATCCCTTTTAAAATACTCATTAACACCTTTCATTTATACCCATATCGTACAAACGCATTCTAGAGGCACCCCTGGTCCACTTTTATGGCGATATCTCGAAAAGCATCCACCTATAGAACTAAGGCCCATCCCTTTTAAAATACTTATTAACACCTTTCATTTGATACCCATATCGTACAAACACATTCTAGAGTCACCCGTGCTCCACCTTTATAACTATATTCCGAAAAGGCGTCCACCTATAGAACTAAGCCCCACTCCCTTTTAAAATACTCATTAACGCTTTTCATTTGATACCCATATCGTACAAACAAATTCTAGAGTCACCCCTCGTCCACCTTTATGGCGATATCTCGAAAAGCATCCACCTATAGAACTAAGGCCCATCCCTTTTAAAATACTCATTAACACCTTTCATTTGATACCCATATCGTACAAACACATTCTAGAGTCACCCCTGGTCCACCTTTATAACTATATTCCGAAAAGGCGTCCACCTATAGAACTAAGCCCCACTGCCTTTTAAAATACTCATTAACGCTTTTCATTTGATACCCATATCGTACAAACAAATTCTAGAGTCACCCCTGGTCCACCTTTATGGCGATATCTCGAAAAGCATCCACCTATAGAACTAAGGCCCATCCCTTTTAAAATACTCATTAACACCTTTCATTTGATACCCATATCGTACAAACACATTCTAGAGTCACCCCTGTTCCACCTTTATAACTATATTCCGAAAAGGCGTCCACCTATAGAACTAAGCCCCACTGCCTTTTAAAATACTCATTAACACCTTTCATTCGATACCCATACGTACAAACAAAGTCTAGAGTCAGCCCTGGTCCACGTTTATGGCGATATCTCGAAAAGGCGTCCACTTATAGACTTAAGGCCCACTCCCTTTTAAAATACTTATTAACACCTTTCATTTGATAGCCATATCATGCAAACAAATTCTACAGTCAGCCCTGGTCCACCTTTATGGCGATATCTCGAAAAGACGATCACCTATACAACTACCACCACTCCCTTTTAAAATACTCATTAACACCTTTCGTTTGATACCCATATTGTACAAACACATTCTAGAGTCACCACTGGTCCACCTTTATGGCGATATCTCGAAAAGGCGTTCACCTATAGAACTAAGGCCCACTTCATTTTTAAATACTCATTAACATCTTTCGTTTGATACCCATATTGTACAAACGCATTCTAGAGTCAGCCCTGGTCCACCTTTATGGCGATATCTCGAAAAGGCGTCCACTTATAGACTTAAGGCCCACTCCCTTTTAAAATACTTATTAACACCTTTCATTTGATAGCCATATCATGCAAACAAATTCTACAGTCAGCCCTGGTCCACCTTTATGGCGATATCTCGAAAAGACGATCACCTATACAACTACAACCACTCCCTTTTAAAATACTCATTAACACCTTTCGTTTGATACCCATATTGTACAAACACATTCTAGAGTCACCCCTGGTCCACCTTTATGGCGATATCTCGAAAAGGCGTTCACTTATATATTTAAGGCCCATCCCTTTTAAAATACACATTAAAACCTTTCATTTGATACCCATATCGTACAAACACATTCTAGAGTCACCCGTGCTCCACCTTTATAACTATATTCCGAAAAGGCGTCCACCTATAGAACTAAGCCCCACTCCCTTTTAAAATACTCATTAACGCTTTTCATTTGATACCCATATCGTACAAACAAATTCTAGAGTCACCCCTGGTCCACGTTTGTGGCGATATCTCGAAAAGGCGTCCACTTATAGATTTAAGGCCCACTCCCTTTTAAAATACTTATTAACACCTTTCATTTGATAGCCATATCATGCAAACAAATTCTACAGTCAGCCCTGGTCCACCTTTATGGCGATATCTCGAAAAGGCGTCCACCTAGAGAACTAAGGATCACTCGCTTTTATAATACTCATTACCACCTTTTATTTGATACCCATATCATACAAACACATTCTAGAGTCACTCCTGGCCCACCTTTATGGCGATATCTCGAAAAGGCGTCCATCTATAGAACTAGGGCCCACTCCCTTTTAAAATACTCATTATCACCTTTCGTTTGATACCCATATCGTACAAACAAATTCTAGAGTCACCCGTGGTCCACCTTTACGGCGATATCTCGAAAAGGCGTCCACCTATAGAACTAAGGCCCACTCCCTTTTAAAATACTTATTAACACCTTTCATTTGATACCCATATCGTACAAACAAATTCTAGAGTCAGCCCTGGTCCACCTTTATGGCGATATCTCGAAAAGGCGTCCACCCATAGAACTAAGGCCCACTCCGTTTTAAAATACTCACCAACACCTTTCGTTTGATATCCATATTGTACAAACGCAATCTAGAGTCACCCCTGGTCCACGTTTATGGCGATATTTCGAAAAGGCGTCCACTTATATATTTAAGGCCCATCCCTTTTAAAATACTCATTAACACCTTTCATTTATACCCATATCGTACAAACGCATTCTAGAGGCACCCCTGGTCCACTTTTATGGCGATATCTCGAAAAGCATCCACCTATAGAACTAAGGCCCATTCCTTTTAAAATACTTATTAACACCTTTCATTTGATACCCATATCGTACAAACACATTCTAGAGTCACCCCTGCTCCACCTTTATAACTATATTCCGAAAAGGCGTCCACCTATAGAACTAAGCCCCACCTCCTTTTAAAATACTCATTAACACCTTTCATTCGATACCCATACGTACAAACAAAGTCTAAAGTCAGCCCTGCTCCACCTTTATGGCGATATCTCGAAAAAGCGTCCACCCATAGAACTAAGGCCCACTCCGTTTTAAAATACTCATCAGCACCTTTCGTTTGATATCCATATTGTACAAACACATTCTAGAGTCACCCCTGGTCCACCTTTATAACTATATTCCGAAAAGGCGTCCACCTATAGAACTAAGCCCCACTCCCTTTTAAAATACTCATTAACGCTTTTCATTTGATACCCATATCGTACAAACAAATTCTAGAGTCACCCCTGGTCCACCTTTATGGCGATATCTCGAAAAGCATCCACCTATAGAACTAAGGCCCATCCCTTTTAAAATACTCATTAACACCTTTCATTTGATACCCATATCGTACAAACACATTCTAGAGTCACCCCTGGTCCACCTTTATAACTATATTCCGAAAAGGCGTCCACCTATAGAACTAAGCCCCACTGCCTTTTAAAATACTCATTAACACCTTTCATTCGATACCCATACGTACAAACAAAGTCTAGAGTCAGCCCTGGTCCACGTTTATGGCGATATCTCGAAAAGGCGTCCACCTATAGAACTAAGGATCACTCGCTTTTATAATACTCATTACCACCTTTCATTTGATACCAATATTGTACAAACGCAATCTAGAGTCACCCCTGGTCCACGTTAATGGCGATATCCCGAAAAGGCGTCCACCCATAGAACTAAGGCCCATTCCTTTTAAAGTACTTACTAACACCTTTCGTTTGATACCCATATTGTACAAAAGCATTCTAGAGTCAACCCTGGTCCACCTTTATAACTATATTCCGAAAAGGCGTCCACTTATAGATTTAAGGCCCACTCCCTTTTAAAATACTTATTAACACCTTTCATTTGATAGCCATATCATGCAAACAAATTCTACAGTCAGCCCTGGTCCACCTTTATGGCGATATCTCGAAAAGACGATCACCTATACAACTACCACCACTCCCTTTTAAAATACTCATTAACACCTTTCGTTTGATACCCATATTGTACAAACACATTCTAGAGTCACCCCTGGTCCACCTTTATGGCGATATCTCGAAAAGGCGTTCACCTATAGAACTAAGGCCCACTTCCTTTTTAAATACTCATTAACATCTTTCGTTTGATACCCATATTGTACAAACGCATTCTAGAGTCAGCCCTGGTCCACCTTTATGGCGATATCTCGATATGGAACTAAGGCCCATCCCTTTTAAAATACTCATTAACACCTTTCATTTGATACCTATATCGTATAAAAAAATTCTAGAGTCACCCTTGCTCCACCTTTATGGCGATATCTCGAAAAGGCGTCCACCTATAGAACTAAGGATCACTCGCTTTTATAATACTCATTACCACCTTTCATTTGATTCCAATATTGTACAAACGCAATCTAGAGTCACCCCTGGTCCACGTTAATGGCGATATCCCGAAAAGGCGTCCACCCATAGAACTAAGGCCCATTCCTTTTAAAGTACTTACTAACACCTTTCGTTTGATACCCATATTGTACAAAAGCATTCTAGAGTCAACCCTGGTCCACCTTTATAACTATATTCCGAAAAGGCGTCCACTTATAGATTTAAGGCCCACTCCCTTTTAAAATACTTATTAACACCTTTCATTTGATAGCCATATCATGCAAACAAATTCTACAGTCAGCCCTGGTCCACCTTTATGGCGATATCTCGAAAAGGCGTCCACCTATAGAACTAAGGATCACTCGCTTTTATAATACTCATTACCACCTTTCATTTGATACCCATATCGTACAAACACATTCTAGAGTCACTCCTGGCCCACCTTTATGGCGATATCTCGAAAAGGCGTCCATCTATAGAACTAGGGCCCACTCTCTTTTAAAATACTCATTATCACCTTTCGTTTGATTCCCATATCGTAGAAACAAATTCTAGAGTCACCCGTGGTCCACCTTTACGGCGATATCTCGAAAAGGCGTCCACCTATAGAACTAAGGTCCACTCCCTTTTAAAATACTTATTAACACCTTTCATTTGATACCCATATCGTACAAACAAATTCTAGAGTCAGCCCTGGTCCACCTTTATGGCGATATCGCGAAAAGGCGTCCACCTATGGAACTAAGGCCCATCCCTTTTAAAATACTCATTAGCACCTTTCATTTGATACCCATATCGTACAAACACATTCTAGAGTCACCCCTGGTCCACCTTTATGGCGATATCTCGAAAAGGCGTCCACCTATAGAACTAAGGATCACTCGCTTTTATAATACTCATTACCACCTTTCATTTGATACCCATATCGTACAAACACATTCTAGAGTCAGCCCTGGTCCACCTTTATGGCGATATCTCGAAAAGGCGTCCATCTTTAGAACTAGGGCCCACTCTCTTTTAAAATACTCATTAACACCTTTCATTTGATACCCATATCATACAAACAAATTCTAGAGTCAACCCTGGTCCACCTTTATGGCGATATCTCGAAAAGGCGTCCACCTATAGAACTAAGGATCACTCGCTTCTATAATACTCATTAGCACCTTTCATTTGATACCCATATCGTACAAACAAATTCTAGAGTCACCCCTGGTCCACCTTTACGGCGATGTCACGAAAAGGCGTCCACCTATAGAACTAAGGCCCACTCCCTTTTAAAATACTTATTAACACCTTTCATTTGATACCCATATCATACAAAAAAATTCTAGAGTCAGCCCTGGTCCACCTTTATGGCGATGTCTCGAAAAGGCGTCCACCCATAGATCTGTGGACCTTAGATCCGTTTTAAAATACTCATCAACACCTTTCGTTTGATATCCATAATGTACAAACGCATTCTAGAGTCACCCCTGGTCCACGTTTGTGGCGATATCTCGAAAAGGCGTCCACTTATAGATTTAAGGCCCACTCCCTTTAAATACTCATTAACCCCTTTCATTTGATACCTATATCGTACAAAAAAATTCTAGAGTCACCCCTGCTCCACCTTTATGGCGATATCTCGAAAAGGCGTCCAACTATAGAACTAAGGGCCACTCCCTTTTAAAATACTAATTAACACCTTTCGTTTGATACCCATATTGTACAAAAGCATTCTAGAGTCACCCCTAGTCCACCTATATGGCAATATCTCGAAAAGGCGTCCACCTATAGAACTAAGGCCCACGCCCTTTTAAAATACTCATTAGCACCTTTCATTTGATACCCATATTGTACAAACGCAATCTGGAGTCACCCCTGGTCCACGTTAATGGCGATATCCCGAAAAGGCGTCCACCCATAGAACTAAGGCCCATTCCCTTTTAAAGTACTTATTAACACCTTTCGTTTGATACCCATATTGTACAAAAGCATACTAGAGTCAACCCTAGTCCACCTTTATAACTAAATTCCGAAAAGGCGTCCACCTATAGAAGTAAGCCCCACTCCCTTTTAAAATACTCATTAACGCTTTTCATTTGATACCCATATCGTACAAACAAATTCTAGAGTCACCCCTGGTCCACCTTTATGGCGATATCTCCTAAAAGGCGTCCACCTATAGAACTTAGGGCCACTCTCTTTTAAAAAACTCATTAACACTTTCATTTGATAACCATGTCGTACAAACAAATTCTAGAGTCAGCCCTGGTCCACCCTTATGGCGATATCCCTAAATGGCGTCCATCTATAGAACTATGGCCCACTCCCTCTTAAAATACTCTTTAATTCCTTCCATTTGATACACATGTCATGCAAACACATTCCAGGATTACTCTAGGTTCATTTTACTACGAGGTGATTTTCCCGGGAAGAACTTGTCTAAAATCACCTCCAAATACAAATATGTTTCCCCAAAATCGCATATTAACATTCATGATGTCTTTTAAACGCTTGCCAACAATACAGGTAGCTTAAAAGGAGCATGTTAAGTACCTCCTCCAGGCAAAATATTTGCCGCATTGCCCATCCAAATTATGAAAGTTGAATGTACGAATATTTTATGAAGGTACTAACTTTTACCCGCGGCTCCGTCCGCAAGGAGAAAATAAAACATATGGGCTTATCAAGTTATCTGTTTAAAAATTATTTTTGTTCAATGTATTTTATTTTTGTAATAGAGTAAATCAAAATAACTAAATGAGCGTATAACCTAAAATGCACGGTAACGTGAATATTACAATACAGTTTTTTCAAATTAAAAAAAATGCATTTTGTTTTTAAGTTAAACTATACGAGATGACAGGGGTGAAGGAATTAATATTCATAGATCAAAGGAGTTAAACTACAATTAGCTTAAAGCAAAGAAAATTTTTTCATGAAATAACCCCTACGGGATCCCGGACGGATCCTGAAATGATGTCAGAAGGGTCCCCAAATGATCTTGAAATAGTCCAGAAATAGTCATGAAATTACCCCAACTATTCAAAAATGATCACGGAAGAGTCCCAAATTATCCCGAAAAAGTTCCGAAATAACTACGACGGGATCCCCGACGGATCCCGAAAACTATCCAGAAATTATCCCGCAAGGGTCCCAAATGATCCCGAAATAGTCCTGTAAAAGTCCCGAAATTACCCTGAAAGATCCCGAAAACCAAACAGAAATGATCCCGTAAAGATCCCTAAATGATCCCGAAAAAACCCCGACAGGATTCCGAAAACCATCCAGAAATGATTCCGGAAGAATTCTCAAATGATCCCGGAATACTCCCTAAAAAGTCCAGAAATACCCCCGACGGGTTCCGGGATGATCCCGAAATGACCCTGAAGGGTACCAGGACGGCTCCCGAAAATCATCCAGAAATGTTACCGGAGGGATCCCCAAATGATCCCGAAATGACCCCGACGGAATCCCGAAAACTATCCAGATATAATCCTGGAAGGATCCCCAAATGATTCCGAATTAGGCCCGAAAAAGTTCTGAAATTACCCTGACGGGTACTAGGACGGATCCCGAAAATAATCCAGAAATGATACCGGAAGGGTACCCAAATGATCCCGAAATAGTCACGAAACGACCTTGACCGGATTCCGAAAATCATACAGAGATGATTTCGGAAGGATACCCAAATGAACCCTGAATACTCCCGAAAAAGTCCCGAAGTAACCGCGATCCCAAATGATCCCGAAATGACCCCGACGGGATCCCGAAAACCATCCAGAAATGACCCCGACGGGATCCCGAAAACCATCCAGAAATGATCCCGAATTAGTCCCGAAAAATTTCCGAAATTACCCTGACGGGTACTAAGACGGATCCCGGAAATAATCGAGAAATGGTACCGGAAGAGTCCCTAAATGATCTCGAAATGACCTCGACGGGTACCCGGTGAAAATCATCCAGAAATGATGCCGGAAGGATCGCAATATCATCCCGAAATAATCCGAAATTACTCTAACGAAAACCTTACAGAAATGATCCCGGAAGGGTCCCCAAATGATCCCGGAATAGTCCCAAAAAGTTCCGATATAACTCCGTCGGGATCCCGGACGCATCCCGAAAATAATTCAGAAATTATCGGACGGATACCGAAAACTACATAGAAATAATCCCGGAAGGGTCCCAAAATGAAACCCAAATAGTCCCGAAAAAGTCCCGACATGACCCCGCCGGGATCACTAACGGATCCCGAAAATCATCCAGAATTGATCTCTGAAGGGTACGCAAATGATTCCGAAATAGTTCAGAAAAATACCAAAAATTACCCCGACGGAATGAGGACCGGGTCCCGAAAGCCATCCAGAAATTATCCCGCAACACTTCCGAAAAAGTCCCGAAGTAACCGCGACGGGATCCCGGACGGATCCCAAAATCTATCCAGAAATGATCCCGGAAGGGTCCCAAATGATCCCGAAATGACCTCGACGGGATCCCGATAACCATCCAGAAATGATCCCGCAAGGATCCCCAAATGATCCCGAATTATTCCCGAAAAAGTTCCGAAATTACCCTGGCGGGTACTAAGACGGATCCCGAAAATAATCCAGAAATGGTACCGGAAGGGTTCCCAAATGATCCCGAAATAGTCCCGAAATGACGCTGACGCTAGCCGGCGAAAATCATTCAGAAATGATGCCGGAAGGGTTGCAAAATCATCCCGAAATAGTCGCGAGATTACCCTAACAGGATCCCGAAAACCATCCGGAAATGATGCGGGAAGGATCCCCAAATTATCCCGAAAAAGTCCCGAAATAACCGCGACGGGATACTGGACGGATTCCGAAAAATATACAGAAATGATCCCGGAAGAGTCCCAAAATAGTCCCGAAAAAGTTCCGAAATGACTCCAACGGGGTTCCGGACGGATCCCGAAAACCATCCAGAAATGATCCCGGAAGAGTCTTGATATAATTATAAAAGCATGTTAGTAAGGCACATTGAAGCGAATGAAGAGTTACAAACAAACATACAGGTCAAGCTAATAAAAGCGTGCTAATAAAACCTATTGAAGCAGGGTGGATGGCGGGAGGAGAAGGAGAGCACCAGAGGTCTGCTTTGAGTACTAATAAAATTAGTGCACTTAGTCATGAGCCAAAAAATTGTGTCTAAATGTGTACTTAGTCAAGTACAGACAAACACTATGAGTGACTAGCGCATAAAATAGAAAATACATACAAGTACCCCGCAGCACATATGTCCCATACATATGTGACATTGTTGAGTATAAACTGATGTCATAGTCGCTTTAACTCAGTAGCAAGGCGAATTCATTACAGGTGGTGTTATCGCATCAGCTGATTGCTTCTTCTTGATAATTTTCCATACAAAGCCTTGTACTGCAAAATGTCAGTTAATCGAAATCAATGAAAGTTTTCTTTTGTCTTGACATTGTTCTGCATGCCGAATTGATTGAATTCGCTTTGCCACCACCTGTATAGATTCACCTTGCTCAGTAGCATGTTGGTTTCGTGTGTAATACACTGTATACTTCGTTTATTATCGGTTTTTCTTTAGCGCTGTATTCCGTTTAGTTTCGTGTACATCGTTGTGTTGCTAGCGTCAGAAGCAATGATGACATGATACCAGAGAATTTAAACACAATGAGAAGGCGTTTTTGCTAGATTCCAACTTTTTTGCATGTGAACACGTCTTGCACTTCACCACACACAATCCAATTTCAATGTTAACCAGTTAACAGCAGAAAATTCTCTGTCAACAGTTTCAGCTGGTGTATAAATTCTCTGGATTTTCTCTTAATATGATTTCTTTGTGGGAATATAGGTATTTAGTAGGATTAATTAAATTTAAATTTTATTACTTGTAGCAATATATTTGCTTGTTTTATGATTTAATATGAATTTGAACTTAATTAATATAATAATAGCAATATATTTGCTTGTTTTATGTTGATGCAAATTGCAGAAATTTTGCTTATTTCTTTACAAACAAAAACCTATTTATATACCCAAAATATGCCCTTTCATGAAATGTATGTAAATTAATAATACATTTATGAATTATCCCATCCCTTTTTGTTAATAAATTAAAATGTTAGGAAAATGTATGCAAATTGAAATATGCATGCAAATAGTGTTTTGCCGACGGCATTTGCACACTTGGAATTTCTGTGCACACGAAATCCATTGCATATTTATAAAACGTTAATTTGCATAAAATGTATGCATATTAACCATGAAGTATGAATTATTAATAAATTGAAAAATTGAAATAAATAAAATATTTGATAACAATTGAATTAATAAAAAATTATTTAGTTATTATTTGGACTATGGGTGGGAGGGGAGGTACCTATAAAGAAATTTCCTAAAGCATTTTATATGTGTTATTCAGTACAATGATGTAAGTACCTATGTACTTGAATATTTTCAAAGGCAGGTTTGATAAGCCAAGTCAAACTTAAATACATTTGACCTGCCTCAAATCAACCCTTAAATATGTAAATAAGACCAACAATACACAAAAGACATGTGCCTGTTGATCAGATGTTGAGCATTGTATCATTAAATATATGTGTATGAAAATTCAAACCAAAGCAAAAAAGTACAAATGTACATACATATATACATATTCAATAATACTCCAATTAAAGGCAGACATGTATAAAAAGCTTGGTCGCTTTGATGCTGTGGCAGTGTCTTAAGTTATTAATAAAACAACTTGTCGCTTTCCGCGTTATGAAGCGACCAAATCAATTATGGCAATCCGCGTATACGGCCATGGATATGTAAATATCAATGCTCGTAGCAATAAGCCGACGAAATACAATAGGCACGAGCCAAATTATGTGTCGTCGGTGGTTAAAAGTGTTGCCGTTTATACCTTTAATAACTCACAGCTAAAAGGGGAATTTATTATAAAATTAAAATAAACGAATTTATTGCTCTTTTGCGAAATAATGTTATATTTCTTCGCAAAATTACTTTAATTTATTTCGCCGCTCCCATATATTAATTTTTATCTATGAAAATAATGTAAAATTCTTACTTTGTACTGACATGTGATAAACAAGTCAGCATATACAGTATGACGTCACAGTGCGAATTCGGACCAGAAACGGGTAAAACACCACTCTTATGTAGCAACTGCAACACAGTTGCTGCAAATTTGGCTGCGTGACTGCGCGAACAATTTTTCGGCAGAATATGATAGGGGGTTTCAAATAGCAAATAAAAATGTCCATAAGCTGTGACAACTCGGCAATTCAGGATATGAGAAAATTATTTGCAATAATTTATATGAATAATGGATGGAAATTTTTAGATTATATTGCTAATATGTTAGTGGACATTTACTAGGCAATATCTGTGCATGTTTATTTGCATTTTTTACTACCATATTAGTACTTTCATACAGGCTTATAAATAGTTTGGTATTATTTCAAAGGAAAAGTGCGGGGTTATGAAAGTAGTTATGCTCGTCATAATGAATACCCCCAATATGCATCGAAGTTGGAATTTATAAAATCGCAAAAATTTGTCTTTTGACGATTTTATCAAATGCCATGTTGCCATCAATTTGGACAACTTAAGAAGAAGAATTTATGAATGAAAAATCAAGAGGAAGCTAGTTTTCAGGATTTTGTGATTTACATACAAAACATGAGCATACATATGTAAATATGTATGTGTGCTTGTGGGTATGGTTGGATAGTTGAAGTGAATTTTGTTTTCTTTGTCAACATGCGAATATAAAAATATTTCTTAGCTTACATATGAACATAGATTTGTACATATGCTTGTGCGTAAGAATAATTTTTGTTGGAAGTGGTTGATTGAAACAGTTTGTCTTTTATTTGAACATGTGAATGTACAAACATTTGTTAGCTTATGCATGGATATATTGGTATCAATGAAGTGGGTGGGAAATGGGGGTGTAGGCTGATCTTTAGTTTAGGAATATATGTGTGTACATATATACCAATCTAGGTTTGTTTATACCCACTCACCATTTAGGTGATTAAATTTTCAATTTCCCTACATATCAATATAATTTGATTACTCTTTCTGACAAAATAATGAGTTACCATACAATTGAACAAAAGAAATAATCAAATATGAATACTTTAGATGATCAAACACTGCATATATTTTTTCAACCACATTTTGGAATCATATTTGAATCAAATGTGTTTACTTTAGGAGATCAAAAATTTATAATAATTTATGATTCAGCTTTCTGAATCTTTTTTGACTATATTTGTTGACTGAATAATGTATTTTATACTTGTCAAAATATTTCTTTACATCGGAGCTGCTTAACCCCTATACACTTGTAGCACTTTTGTTTTTGTTTTGCCCTGAATCATAGGCACAGATTCAAATTCACACTTTGAATATAAAAAAAAACAAGTAAGGACAGAACTGTCTTCGGCTGTGCCGAAGACTTCAACCTTCCAACCATCATAATTTATCTACAAAAAATCAGAGAATTAAATTTGCAATATACTTGCTCTGATCAGAGAATTTTTTGGTAACAGACGAACAGAGAAAATCGTTAAGAGAATTTTCTGTTACGTCTTGCACCCTGTTAAGTTAACATGAATTTGGGGAATAGTGGTGAAGTGCAAGACGTGTCACATGCAAATGGATCGTAAGCAGTGGAAGCCAAAAAAACGCCTTCTCATTGTGTTTAAATTCTCTGATGATACGAAACATTCATTCTCTCTCAATTCGTTTCCAGGAATGGGTCTTAAAGTTCATTCAAATGTAAACATTGGTTCATTCGATTGTAAACAAACTTCATTCGTTTCCAAGAATGGGTCTTGAAGATCTTGAAGAGTTGCGTAAACCGCGCAAAAAAAATTCCAAGAAAATCGGTGCGTTTTCATTATTTTTCATTTCAAGTGTATTCAACTACATAAGCGGATCAAAAATTTGTAAAAAAGGTACAAGAAATAACAAAATTAAATGAGCTGTTATATTAACGCACGAAAAGAGATAAGTACATTTTATCTTAGCTATCAAAAAATTTAATTTCACATGTTGTCACGGAAACATTTTTAACGGGTAAAATAAGCTTTTTTTTGTATTTGTGATCCTGAAAAAATTCGAGTTTTTTGATATCCCATTTGACAATCTTGAGTAAGTTTTCGGTGAAAATCATAAATTAAACCTTTACCATGTAAAATACCCCAAAGTTATTCCGAAATGCCCAAATTTGATTTTGAGGATGATGGCATCTATGGTCAATGTTATAAAAAATGCACATTTTCACGCGCTCTCAGAGAGCGAGAAGTTTCATATCATGTCATCATTGGTCAGAAGACTGATATGACTATGTTCATTTTATGGTAATGTTAGTCATACTGATTCAAATAAGTGTTTTCGTATAACATAGCCTTTTCGGGATATCAACATAAACGTGGACCAGGGGTGACTCAAGAATTTTTTTGTACGATATGGGTATCAAATGAAAGGTGTTAATGAGTATTTTAAAAGGGAGTGGGCCTTAAATCTATAAGTGGACGCCTTTTCGAGATATCGCCATAAACGTGGACCAGGGGTGACTCTAGAATGCGTTGAAAGGCGTCCATCTTGGACACCAAAAATGTTCTGCACTACACACTCAGCTCTACACACACTTACGTTCACTTTTGTTCAATAAAATGTTTGTCTTAATTTTGTTAAGTTTAGTTGTTTTATTTAAAACTTTGTTTTTCTTTTACACGTTTTAGTTTTTCAGTAGTGCACTTAGTTTTAGTTTCTAGGTTATTCTTTAGGTTTTAATTTCTACTCTTAATTTAGATTTTACAGTTTATTCGCGTGTGTAGTTTGCCGGTTCTCTAACAACTCTAAGCATGTATCCACGCTGCGTTGCCATTTTTCCCTATAGGTGAATGCAATTGCCACTGCTGAGTGCAATTGGCATTGCTGTTCAGCAACAGCTGACGGCGATGCCACTTGCACGCAGGGGCGTGTTTTGTTGCGGAAAGGCGGGTAACGCAGTGCGGTTATACCACCCTTCCTTAGAAAAAGAAGAATCTGACAAGTTAATCAGATTTGTCATATTCATCTTGTTCTCATGACTTTCAAATTGTTTTGGTTGAATGAATGTATGATATTAGGATGTTCCTCCCCTTTTTTCTCATTCGTTCAATCAAAACAATTTTTTCTTTTCCTAAGGAAATTTGTTAACATTAATTCAATTACCTACATGTAATTTGTTTTCTAATTTCTAATGAAAATTTAAAATTAGTTACAAGCTGGTTTGTAAATTTGTGTGAGAAAAAAAAAATTCAGTTTAGCTTATTGATTCGGTTATTTATTTCATCTAAAACCGTGACGTTAACTCCATCAATTTTTGTGACTATATATGGTCCTTGGTAAATGCTTTCATGTTTATTTCTAGGTTCTTTTTGTACTACTACCTTATCGTTTATATTAATAGCTAACGGACGCGCCCTCTTATCATAAAGATCCTTATTTTTAATTTTATGTTTATTAATTAAATCTTTTGCTAATTTATGCGTTTTTTGTAGTCTATATTTTACTTCTTTTGCATAATTTTCAACATTGTAAATTGGATCGATTTGTTCCTTTTGAACTTCATTTGGTAAGGTAACATTTCTACCCAATACTAATTCGTATGGAGTAAATCCATTATCAAAAACTGTACTAGGAGTTGTATTATGCAAAAATGTAAAATATTTCAAATAAACGTCCCATTCGGGGAAGTTATCATTTAGAAAAGTTCGTAAATATTCATTAAACACCCGACGGTTTCTTTCAATTGTACCTAGGGTTTCATGATGGTAAGCGGTAGAAAAATTATGTTCGATTTTTAGGATTTTAGTTAATTCAGACCAAATTTCATTTTTATATTCGTTTCCTAAATCGGTTTTAATTGATTTCATTATGCCATAAATTAGGATGAATCCTTCAAAAATGACTGTTGCAATTGTTTTTGCTGTCTTATCAGGGATTGATATTGTAACTAGGTATTTGCTTAGGTCGCACATAATGGTAACCGCGAACCTATTCCCATTATTCGACTCAGGCAAAGGTCCTATTGTATCTATAACTACGACATCGAAAGGTTTGCAGGGTGTTGGTGTAAGCACCAAATTTTCTTTTGTTTTTGGCTTTACTTTATTCAAAAGGCATTTTTGGCAATTTTTGACGTATTTGGCAATGTCACGGGTCATACCTTTCCAATAATAAGCTGTTTATTTCCGCAGTGACTTCCTGATATCGGGTCATTGTGGTAAATTTCCATTAATTTAAGTTTTTTGTCGTTGTCCGTAACTGTTTCGACAGGTTCTATTAATGGTATTTTTAAATTTTTTAAAATTGAATTACCTGTACTTTTAAATTTGAAATAGAAAAATATTTAAATAACTGATCATCTTTTTGCCATTCTGCTTGCTTAATACTGTGTTTACCAGCTTCTTTTTCAAGCTTCAAAAGTAATTCATCTAATTGCATTATTTTGTTAGTACACACAATATTAAGTAACTCGAGTTTTTTATGTTTTAAATGCGCATATATTTTAAAATTGATTTTATCATTATCGTTGTCATGACATATTTGGCTTTTTATCCTATGGATTTTCTTGGAAAAATTATATGAAAATTTGTCGAATACCTGTAATTTGACATTTTCTTCGTTTAGGTCTTCAACCGATTGTTGTAATTGTTCGTGACGTTTCGTCATAGACCTCGTCTGTACCGCTAAAATTTGATTATTGGAATTTTTAAGTTCTTGAATTGAAATTCGCGATAATGCGTCTGCACCTACGTTAGATTTTCCTTTAATATGTTCTATGGTAAAATTATATTCGGACAATTCCAAACGGATTCTGAAAAGTTTTGACGACGGATCTTTCATATTAAATAGATAAACTAGTGGACGATGATTTGATTGAAGTGAGTGCCATAAATATACGCACGAAATTGCTTTATTGCAAAATATATTGCCAAAAGTTCTAATTCTATTATTGCTTTATTTTGTTCCGGTTTGCTAAAGGATTTTGAAGCAAAACAAATTGGCAAGTCGTTACCGTTATGATTTTGACTCAGTATCGCACCACAACCTAACTTTGAAGCATCAACCGTAATTAAAAATTCCTTGGTGAAATCTGGATATTGTAAATCAGACTTTTTCTTAGTTTTTCGAAAGCTAACTCACATGCCGTATCCCAATTAAATTCAAGCTTTTTTCTACTCAAACGATTCAATGGAGCTGCTAAAGAAGCGAAATTGGAATGAATCTGCTATAATAATTTGCAAATTCCACTAATCTTCGGACAGCATCTTTATCGCGTGGCTTAGGATACCTTTTAATTGCTTCAATTTTTGAATCGTCTGGTAGCAAACCATTTGCTGAGCATTTATGCCCTAAGAAAGTTACTTCAGGTCTAAGAAAATTACACTTTTTTGGGTTAAGTCGCAAGTTGAACTGCCTACAGGTTTCGAAAACTTTTGTTTAGATTATTGAGATGATGTGCTTCGCTACATCCAATTACTATTATATCGTCTACATACATAAAGGCTTGGTTGGGTGAAATACCAGAAAATGCAATTGACATCATTCTTGAAAATGAATTTGGAGCTACGTTTAGACCAAATGGTAAAACCTTCCATCGAAAAGCTCCGCGGTCAGTACTAAAAGATGTTATGTCTCTTGAATCTTTGTGAAGTCGAATTTGGTGAAAGCACGAAAAAAGATCTAATGTAGAAAAGAATTTCGCACGGCCAAGGTTATCCAAAATATCGTCTACACGTGCCAAGAGAAATTTGTCGGCAATTAACTTTTTATTTACAGCCCTAAAGTCAACGCACATTCTATACGATTTTTGGCCATTTAGGTCTTTTTTCGGTACCAAAATCAAGGGACTGTTATAATTCGAACAACTATTTTCGATCAGATCGTTTTCCAATAATTTATTAACTTGTTTATTTATTTCTTCGCGTTGAGAATACGGTAGGCGATAATTTTTAATCTATCGTTTAGTCTTAGTTTCTGTTCATAAAAATTGTTTATTGTCATTTTATCATTGTCTAGCGCAAAAATATCGGAATATTGTAAACATAAGTTAATAAGCTTATTTTCAGCATAATTAGGTATTTGTTTTTCTAAAATGCTTTTAAGTTCTTTGATACGACTATCTTGTTTTACTGGGTTATTGATTTTATAAACGTTATAATTAGAAAGTTTTTCGGGTTGAATGTTGTGGTTGTTTACGTATTTTACGCTATTTGTGGTATTTATTATCTTAATGATCGGATTACTAGTATCAACTATAAATTTCGCTGTGAAAACACCGTCAGAAATCTCTTGAGAATCCACGAAAAGTGGTTCTGAGTCCAAGGCGAAAATTCTATAAACTTCGCAACGAGGTGGTATAACAAATGTATCGCTTTCCATTCCGTGAAGGATGGGAAGTGCGATCTTTTCATTGCCTGTCCAGAAGGAAATGCAATTTGTTGCATAGCTGATATCGCATTTATTTCTTTTTAGGAAATCCTTACCAAGTATTCCATCTGATGGAATGTTGAAATCATTGTCTACCATGTGCAACGTATGTTTGATATAAAAATTTGAAAAGTGTAAGTTAGTTGTAAAAGTACCTAATTTAGAAACTGTATCTGTAGTTACTCCAGTAATATTAATTGTATCATTGTTATTAATTGACAGATTTTTATTAAGTGAAGAAATTTTAATTAACGAAACGTCGGCTTGTGTGTCGACTAGAAATGTACAAAATTTGTTAGAGCAAGTTAAATATATTAGTATAAAATCGAAATAATTTAAGTTAAGACAATAAACGTTTTTAGAAGAAAAATTGTGAGCTGAATCAGTTAGTAATTTGTCTCGTCCTCACTCAGTGTTCGCTCCTGAGGGGCTTCCCTGTTTAAAGCCCGGACGCTTGCATTTCTACCTCTATTATTGGAAGTGTTAGAACCGTTGTTATTGCTAGTACGACTATTGTTGCTATTATTGTTATTGTTAGGCTGATTCCGATTTCCGCCCCCGGAACGGAAATTTTGCCTTTGATTTCCGCGATTAAAGTTGTTGCCATAGTTACTAAAAGATGGTCTATTTTGTCTATAATTGTTAAAGTTACGACTTTGATTTTAGAAATTTCGACCTCGGTTATTACTTTGAAAATTTCTAAGATTGTTATTGTTCCGCGGCCTAAATGCTAAAACTTGATGTTCTTTTATTTCATTTCATTGCTCTACAATCAGTTTGGCTACTACGTCCTTGGAATCAGAAAAATTGGTTGAAGCGAGGATTGATTTGACTAAACTGGTTTTTGCGTTCAATCGGCAAACGTTAACTGTTTGCGCGATGGCCATTTCATGGGCTTTGTCCTTAGTAATCCCTTCGATAATGAGGGAACGCTCTAAAGCGTCAGACAATTCCTCGACGCGTTTTGCAAAATCGGTGTAATTATTAAATTGCAAAGCTGCTATTTTTCCGGCCACAACTTTGGAGTTTATACGGTTTTATACGGTTACGTAGTGCTATTTTTATATCGTTAACTGAAAGTATTTGAGTTGCTATCGCTTCTCGAGCTTTACCATCGAGTTTGGATTTAATATATGAAATACAAATGCCAGTTAAATTTTCTTCGACAAATTGTTCGATTAACTAAATTTTAGTAATGAAAGATTCTAGACCTAGGGGCTCACCGCTATAATTTTCACGCATAATACCAGTACATATGCCGATAAACGTCCTTTTTTCTTCAGGAGTCGCCATATTTGTATCGGAATTAGATGGATTTGAAATATTCCTCAAATCCGTGAAATTCTCCGGACAAAGAAAGTCTAACAACAAGGTTTTTGATTGTACTGGGCGAATATGTGGTTGAGCCTTCGGAAACTGGGCTTTTAAAATCAAGATTTTCGGAATCGGAACTTTCGGAATTAAAATTTTTGGAATTGGAATCTGAATTTTTGGAATTTTCGGAATCTGAGTCTTGTTCTGAGATTCTGGGAACTACTTTTTGGTTTCTAAGGAACATATGTACTAGGAAGCAAAGAAGAAATATTTAAACTGATTAAAGTCGAATTTGTAGAAATTGCTTACGAAAGTTTAACAGAAATTGAAATTGAATTGAATGTTGATGTGAAATTGAAAGAATTATCCGACAATTTAATGAAAGACTGAATATTTAATAATAAATTGAATGTATATTGAAGTAATTTAATTTAAATTGATTTCAAAGGAAAATATTTTATTTTGGTAAAAGGACTTGGCTGTTGATAACGGGCGCACCGCTTTATTAAAAAGATCTCAATATGTTTGTGCTATTACGGACGCACCGTTTTTATTAAAATTGTATGGTTTTATTTTTATAGATACGGGCGCACCGCATCTTTTCAAATGTGTAATATGAATGATCTCGGACGCACCGGGATTAAAAGAAATTCATTGGTTAATTACGGAACCACCGCTTTATGCAAAAAAAATATTAATTATGTTTTTTTTTTTTTGTTTGTATTGTTATAGTCCTAAAAAAGTCCCTAAAAAACTCCGACGGGATCCCGGACAGATCCCGAAAATCATCCAGAAATTATCCCGGAGGGGTCACAAAATGATTCCGAAATAGTCCCGAAATCACCCTGACGGGATCCCGGACGGATCCCGAAAACCATCCAGAATTTATTTCTGAAGGGTCCCCAAATGATCCCGAAATAGTTCGGAAAGAGTGTCCAAAATTTAACTAATTTTCAATTCTTCGTCATAATGTCAACCCATCTACCAAGTTGCATCGCTTTATCCGTATTTTCGGTTTTTCGAAACTTTCACTATCGAAAAAGTTGGCGTGGTTATAATCCGATTTCTTTCATTTTAAATAGCGATCTGAGAGTGCCAGGAACTTACATACCAAATTTCATTAAGATACCTCAAAATTTACTCAAGTTATCGTGTTTACGGACAGACGGACGGACATGGCTAAATAAATTTGTTTTTTTGCCCGGATCATTTTGATATATAGAAGTCTATATCTATCTCGATTACTTTATGCCGTTACGGGGTACCGTTATGCGAACAAAATTAATATACTCTATGAGCTCTGTTCAGCTGAGTATAAACAGAAGCTGACCAGCAAGGGTAACCTATCAACAGAGATAAATTTCCAACATACAAAGTATATGGATCTATTAACTCGGGTTTGTACAAGGAACTTTGATGGTATCATCACTATAAACAGCCAGCACTGTTTAGGCCCCAGGCCTAAATATATCTCCCCACCCTCGTAACATAACTTTCTTTGGTAATTTTTTCTTCGTTACTATCACTCACATATTCTTGTGATCACTATACCCACAGGCGTGGTGAGTGGTGGTGCGTATGTATCCTATATTTTTCCCGCTGTGAACCCGCGGTACAGCAACTTTGTTGCCGGGAAACCCAACGAAGGGGCTGTGTCGTGGGTTCATCGGCTCATATGGCAAAGAGTCTCGTCCTCTTTTGATCCAGCAGCCAGCAAAGATACACGTAATCGTACGTTCACGTAAGTTGTAAATTTCCAAAAATATACTTAATAATTTCCTAAAATATTTTTAATATTTTAACCTTTCACAACATTTGTTAACATTTTCCTTAACACTTGTTGTATTTATACACATTGAATAAAAAAACACTGTGAATTCCTTTTATTAATACGAAACCTTTTTGGTGTTTTTATTTTTTTCTTCCCTTTTTTTCGCCTAACTAATCTTTAACAATTACGTGGGTGCGCGCCGTTGCCACCACGCATTTGTCCATGGTCCTTACCACGCCGGTAAGAAGAGCCAATTACCTATAACTACAGTCCACTCCACTCCCTAGGCAATTAATAGGAAGCAGATCCACCAAACACGCATTTACGATCGTGATAATAGTCATCAACAATTGGCACACACAAAAAAGTGATAACTACAATTTCGGTGATACAAACAAGATTCGAGGAAGATACAACATCGAACCTCCAAACAACAACAAACACACAATCATCACATCCAGATTTCACTTCAACGAAATTCTATATTCCAAGGTACGTGGTTTAGTATTCCGTGTATGGGGAATAGATGTAAAAAAAAAAATTGTTTTATAATAAGAATCCGAAGTTTTAAAATATAACTTTGAAGATTTTAGTGACGCGTAAGTGAATTTGAAATTGGTATGTTTTTTGTTTACATTTGAGTGCATATTAGCAGTGAACATTTTTTTTAATTCGTGCCCTTTCTCGTGCACACACTTATCTCCACAAAAGACAGGCAGTTAGTTAAAGTTTGTACACTTCCACCTTGTGACTATCTGGAACAATCCCCCACCAGCGGTAAGATTGTCCGGATACAGCTCAAGGTAGTACAACACTGCACTGTACCGGTCAACATAACCACAAATTTCAATTTCGACTCAAAGTTCACTGTCACATCACAAACATGTTTTGTACTCAAGCTAAATTGACTTGAAATTAGCGTTAAATAACGTGGTCTATTTTATTTTAATTTTATAGGAAATTTGTATTCCACACAATAAAACATATCGTTACCAAGTTTAAAATCACTTTTGCTCAATTCCACTAGATACACTGCAATTGCGTTTTTTGTTGTTGTTGTGGTACAAAGTACGTTGACTACAAAACACGTACGCTTGTTGTTGTTTGGGTGGCCAAAAGGCTTATTTCTTGTTCAATTTTTTAAAATTGAATTATTTTTATTTTTCACTTGCGGCTACACAAATCAGCTTTGACTGATATATTTTTGGTGATATAAAGACACTAATCACTTTAAAGTCTTAATACAGTCCTTGGTTAAATTACCAAAAAGTCCATAACGAGCCTTCATAGATTTTTTATTTTTTCACTAACACCACTTTTTCACTAGCCATTACTTATTGGCTTATACAATTCGTTAACACAGCTGCATTAGCACTTTCTTTTAACAATTACGTGGGTGCGCGCCGTTGCCACCACGCAGTTGGACAATCCCTCAAACTACTAGCTTTCTTGCAAGCTTCGAGGCCACTTCACCGAGAAATCTCTCTCGAATACATTCCTTCATTCCAGTTCATTTTCAATCAGTACTCTCTGCAAAGGCAATTAATTAATTAATATTTCAATAAATTTTCATTTAATATAATGGATACCTATATACGCCAAGCAGAGGCAGTGACTGAGTTTGAAAATGACTATCATGATATGTCCCCTTCAGACCATACAAAACACACCCTCTTAGTCCAAAAGGAGGAGTTGAAATCGCTATGGGAGAAGGCGAAGCAGACATATGAAGAACTCTTGAGCTCCTCAGAACTGGGGGCAAAAGAGCTGTCGGCCATCAAAAAGAAGCACAAAATTGCATACTTCAGCTTTCTCAAGTGCCAGGCAGCGATGGCTGAACTTTCGGAAAAACTTGAGAAAGCTGAAAAGAAAGAAGAAAGCTCAGGAGACAGGGAATATCGCGTGCGCCTGCCACCGTGTGATACGGACGTTTTCAAAGGAGATTACCTTTCTTGGCCTTCATTTAGAGACATGTTCACTGCTATATATATACGTAACAAAAACCTCGAAGCAGTATAAAAATTATATTATTTAAACCAAAAGATTCAAGGTGAGGCCAAAGAGATAGTTGGGCGATGTCCTTTAACGAAAGACGGTTTCGAAACAGCGTGGAAAAATCTTTGTGATAGATACGAAAATAAACGTATCTTAGTAAACGCCCAATTAAAAATTCTTTTTAGTTTGAAAGCAGTGACTGATATATTTTTGGTGATATAAAGACACTAATCACTTTAAAGTCTTAATACAGTCCTTGGTTAAATTACCAAAAAGTCCATAACGAGCGTTCATAGATTTTTTATTTTTTCACTAACACCACTTTTTCACTAGCCATTACTTATTGGCTTATACAATTCGTTAACACAGCTGCATTAGCACTTTCTTTTAACAATTACGTGGGTGCGCGTCGTTGCCACCACGCAATTGGACAATCCCTCAAACTACTAGCTTCTATAAAGAAACTGCAACGTGAAATAAATAATTGCATCTCGGCGCTCCAATGTCATCATATAGACATATCAAACTGGGATGCAATTATAACATATCTATGTTCCACAAAACTGCCAGAAACCACACTGGCACTCTGGGAACAAACAATTGAAAACAAAACGGAAATTTCAAAATGGGCTGATATGGATAGATTCTTATCCAATCGTTTCCAAACCCTAGAAACCGTGACTGATCTGAGAGGGGATACAGTTTCCAAAACCTCAAAGCCACAAGTATCTCGTTCGACAACAGATACATCTGCTAAAAAATTAGGGTCCTATCAGGCAAGTGCAAGTGTAGCCAAACCTACGTGTAAGATGTGCAAAAGTCCTGCACATCGAATTTAAAATTGTGAAAAGTACTTACGTTTAACACCCAATAAACGGTTTGAACAAATTAAGAGCAGCCGTGGGTGTATAAACTGCCTTTCTGCTGGCCATTCGGTAACAAAGTGCACCAGTCAAACGAACTGTGCCACATGTCATTTAAGACATCATACGCTGCTTCATATTTCGAATCAGCCAAAACCAACAAATACTTCTGACACTATCGGAGCATCTACCTCACCGGAAGCTCAAATACGACGCAATGCTGAAAGAGAAAACGCTCTGATTAATAATGTGAATTCATGTTTCGCAAACACAAGCATTCCCTGACTTACTACTGGCTGACAAACGATTTTTTGTCAGTGAGCCAGTCGATATAATTCTGGGCGGAGACATATACCCCCAAATTATGTTAGGCGGCATTAGGAAAGATGTGCTAAATACATTAATAGCACAGGAAACGGTGTTCGGTTGGATTTTGACAGGACGGACAGATGCGGTTGATACAAATAAAACCCTAGTTTCATATTTTAACGAGGTCACTTTAGACAAACAACTGGCGGCTTTCTGGGAGATAGAGGAAATTCCAAAGAAGAGGAGCATCAATAACGATGACACTTACTGCGAGGAGGTATACAGATCCCCAACAGTTCGGAACAACGATGGCAAATACATAGTCTCCTTACCCTTTAGGAAAGAGTTTAACTTAGGCCCCTCATTAAGAAGTGCGTGCTCTCAATTCTATCGCAACGAGACACAACTTGCGAAAAACCCAGTCCTTCAAACGGAATACAATATAGTTGTATCCGAATATGAAAGTTTAGGGCACATGAAACAAATAGGCAATATTTCGCCAGACTCAAATGACTGTTACTTCCTACCTCACCATGCTGTTATAAAGGAGGGAAGTACAGCGCCAAAAGTCAGAGTCGTATTTAATGCATCTTGTCCTACCACTAATGGCAAAAGTCTAAATGATGCCTTATATCCAGGTCCGATTCTTCAATCCGACCTGACAATTCTTATACTACGTTGGCGGCTGTTCAAATACAAATATAGGTCAATGAAGACCAAACAAAATATCAGCGAATCATATTTCGCAAATGCCCCGAAAACCCAATTAACATTTACGAATTGAAAACAGTAACCTTTGGTGTTAATTGTGCTCCGTATCTTGCGATTCGGACGCTGCACCAACTGGCTGATGACGTGGAGATATCGCATCCAATGGCAGCAGATATCCTGCGAAATTGCATGTACGCTGATGACGTACTCGCCGGTGGACACACCATCGAAATTGCAATCAAGGCAAGGGACGAGATATCATCGGCATTGCAATCGGCTGGTTTCCCATTGCGAAAATGGACGTCCAACTGCAAGAAAATTCTACAGAGTATACCGAGCAACACTTATTAAGCGAGGATTTTCTTGAGTTTGAATACACCAGCATGGTAAAAGCACTCGGTATCAGATGGAACGCTCATTTCGATTACTTCTACTTTGCAGCGAAACCATTTGATAATAACCCTACTGTAACAAAAAGGTCAATACTGTCTGCGATAGCAAAACTTTTTGACCCTCTTGGCTGGCTGGCACCAGTCGTAATTGTAGCCAAAATTATAATGCAAAATATTTGGTTGGAAGGCACGGGTTGGGACGAAGAAGTATCACCAACTACTCTAGATGGTTGGAACGCATTTATGCAAAATTACGGAAAAATCAACGATATCCGCATATCGCGATGGGTTCATTTTACCCCAAAGGAGAGCGTCGAAATACACGGATTCAGCGATGCTTCGGAAAAAGCATATGTCGCCACTGTTTTCCTGAGGGTACATACGAAGGATCAAGTCTTCACCAACTTGCTGATGGCCAAGACGAGAGTAGACCCGGTCAAAACTATATCATTGCCACGATTGGAACTCTGCGGCGCAGTCCTACTTGCAGAAATGATAGAGTCGGCCATAGAAAATATGCAACTTTCCAATATTAAAGTAACCCTTTGGACAGATTCGACTATAGTACTGGCATGGATCCGAAATCCACCATGTTCGTGGTCAACGTTTGTGGCACATCGAATAACGAAAATCATCGACAAAGTTGGAGACAAAGTATGGCGGCATGTAGACTCTGCGTCAAACCCTGCAGATTTGGCGAGCAGAGGCCTCCTCGCTTCGGATCTAATCGACAATTCTTTGTGGTGGCATGGACCTTCTTGGTTACAAGAAGACAACGAAAATTGGCCAACACAAGAAGAAGATTACAATACGAATATGGAGGAAAAGAGGGTGAAAGTTCATACAACTTCGGTCAAAAATAACTTTGATATTCTGGATAGGTTTTCCGATCTACCGAGGGTTTTGCGGGTTATATCCTATATTCTTCGGTTTTTCCAGAATACGCACCCAACAACTAAAGCCTCTTTTAAAAGGGATTCTTATTCGATAGCTCCTGACGAAATAGAAAAAACAACACGAAGATGGATAACAATATGCCAGAGGCAACATTATCAAGAAGATTACGCAAATTCGAAGTCAGGAAAACTAATAAATGGGAAGAGTGAGATTTTACCCCTGAACCCATATATAGATGACGAAGGCATCATACGAACTGGGGGGTTGGACTGTGGCATAGATAGACATGTCCCATAACGAAAGTCATCCCATTATTCTTCCTTATACTTGCAGGTTATCCAGACTTATAGTTCAATCCTCTCATGAGACCACCCTGCATGGAGGGAACCAGCTGATGCTACGTTATATCCGCACTCAGTACTGGATCCCTCGCGTTAAAGTCATGATAAGGTCGGTAATCCACAACTGTAAGGTCTGTACCATTTACAGGAAGCGGACACAAACGCAACTTATGGGGATCCTTCCGAAAGAGCGCACCACCTTTACTAGGGCCTTCACTAATACTGGGGTAGATTTCGCGGGACCATTCGATATAAAATCCTACCGAGGGAGGGGATTTCGAATTTCAAAAGGATATGTTTGCCTGTTTGGCTGCTTTTCGACGAAAGCCATCCGTCTCGAAGCGACAAACGACCTTAGTACCGGGTCGTTCCTAGCTGCCTTCGCCAGATTTGTATCCAGACGAGGCTGTCCGAAAAAACGTTTACTCCGACAATGGTACTAACTTTGTCGGAGCTTCTCGATCTTTACGATCCGAGTTTAAAGCATTTCTGCGTGAAGCGAGGGACGGAACGTTGACTAAATATATCCATCACATTATAGAATGGCATTTTATACCGCCAAGCGCTCCTCACATGGGAGGTTTGTGGGAAGCGGGGGTAAAAAGTTTTAAGACCCACTTTAAAAAGATCGCGTCAGATCATAAATATACTCTCCAAGAGTTTACAACCCTCTTATGTCGAATTGAGGCCTGCCTCAACTCGAGGCCTCTAAGTCCCTCATCCAACGACCCTTCCGACCTGGAGCCGCTTACTCCAGGCCATTTTCTCGTAGGTGGGCATCTTTTAGCTCCACCTGAACTCGACTGTAGTGAAAACCCTGCCTCCATTGCAAACCGATGGCAAAAGATGAAAGCCCTTCATCAGACCTTTTGCAAAAGATGGAAATCGGAATATCTCACCGAGATCTAGAAAAGGTATAAATGGAAACATCCACAATCCAACTTAAAACCCGGGGACCTAGTCGTCATAAAGGAGGATAACCTACAACCAAACGAGTGGAGAATGGGGAGAGTCGTTAACACACATCCAGGTTCCGATAACCGTGTACGTGTTGTTGACGTCAATACAATTAAGGGACAAATTAGCAGACCAATCGCGAAACTGGTACTACTTCCGCCCAACGACAACGAAAATGAACTTTAATAGTCCACATCCCAAATAACCCAGCTCTCGTTCACCCCGAACGAAGCCAACACCCCGGTAACCCTGCTCTCGTTCCCCTGAACGAGGCCAACATACCCTAAAGCAGATTCATTATATGCCACGGAATCCGCAATCAAATCTCCCATATATCATATCCCATATGAACCAAACTTCGAAATTTAAAAGTATTTTCGAATAAGAAGCTAATGTATCGTCGGGAGGAAAATGTACCTTAAATGTGATTATTCTTGAATACTCACTTATGATTCATATTTCGAACGTTTACTGGGTATAATACAAATTATTGGCAAAAAGTTTCGATATACGATAGCGTCTACAGATTACATTTTCAGGGTTTTCATGCACGGAATCATCGGCTTTCTGAATTGTATTAGATGGAAAATATTCCATTTTGTCATACGTGCATTTTAGCGTAGTGTGTAATCAAACAACATCGTTCAGACTTTAAATTTGGAATCGAGCCCTTCTACCCAATCAGATAAATGTATAGGTTCCAAATCGCATATGGATGTGTTTGCCAATAACACGTCAGTTTATATGGAAATGTTTCTGCAATGTTCTGGTAGTCAATAATAGTACTATTAAATTTGAATGTGCCAATCGTTCGTCCAAATTTCTTTTCGTATTCAAATATTTGTAACAAATCATAAAAGCTCGTATGAGTTTCCGCAACTGAGGTGATGTGAAAAAGCAGCCGAGCAGCAATTCTCCCTGACGGAGAAAAATACAAACATTGTCGCTTTTAACTACTTTATATTCTACAATTTTTATGGAATTTAATTGCTGATATACAGCTTTCGATTGAAAACGGGCAAATTTTCACCGAGCGCCGCTTGACCACTGTGTGGCGCATATAAAACGTGTTTGATATCGATCAAAGGTGTAGCGACCTCTGTGAGGAAAGTAAAATACAAATTGCCGTACCCTAGACCCCTAGAAACTGAAACTGCCAGAATGTCTGAGGCAATCTAAGAGGATGGCGAAGTACACGATTTGGAGACTATTATACGTTCGTTAAATAAAGAGATCGAATTGGACATCTACAGTGACAATCTTGATGAGTCAAGATGAAAATTTTTGTTCAAATACCTCTAATGCTTCGGGCAGTTCAGAAAGCCGTTCAAGGACTGTAACAGCGAGCCATACAACTAAACCAAAAGTATTAAATGCTTCTACGGTATGACTCAAAAATTCTCAAGTTAAAACGGAAAACGAAAACATTGTACCAGATTCAATACTGTTAAATTCCACTGAATAAAATGATTTAATTATGATTTTTTAAGTTATGTTAAAAGTACGTCCCTGACTTTGTATTAGATGTGTATAAATTTATTAGAGTATTTCCGTGCGTTTCTGCAGACTTTTTATAATTTATAATAAAAGTCATACAATTTTTACGGCAACTCCTAGTTAAAGCTGCGGTTGTCTTCGCGCTTCCATGTCGGATAGCATTTACTAGTTCATAATTTTCCAGAAAAAGAAATCGTAAACTGCAAATCTCAACAACACAATTGTTGGCGAGTCGAGTCTTATTCCCACTTAGCAACGGTGCACCATCAATGAATATAGGTCTTTTACCGTCGTTTGCTATAAAGAAATCTCCATTACTTCGAAGTTTAATTGTACCCTGGCGTCTTGATATCTTGCAGGCTGGCCCTTCTAGTGATAGGTCTACATCGACATGAGAATCTTCAACATAACGGCCAAAGGTTATTTCTTTGGATCGCATTAAGTAACGAACTAGCCGACCACGAAGTAAAGCTAGCGTTTGTCCATCAAATTCAGGTGGCGAGACACCTGTCACCGACATTCCACCGACTTAACTCGTTCTCTAAAATACGAATTTCACGCTTATTTTGACGATCGGTTAAAGCAAGTTCGATCTCCAATGCCTCATTACGTTGATCATTAAGTTCTGCATCGAGTATAAGATCTTCAGCACCAGAAAAACTTAATGGTTGCTCACTCATATGAAGTGGCTTAACAACTTGATCTGTCAATAATTGATATTGCTTCATAATTTTCCAATGATTTTGTAAAGATTTGGCTGTACGTGAAACATAAAATACAGAGGCATTTTTGTCCAGTAACTCTTGGAACTGCTCAAGTTTAGGGCTATCAGAACTTTTAAAAGTTCCTAAAAGTTCTTCTTCTTGAACACTAAAAAGAGCTATGCTTTGAACCGATTCTACCAACTCTGGATGTAGATTTTGCATGGCAGCTACAGCAATACGTGATATTGCCGGTTCGTACAACAGAGAAACCCGTAATTCGCAATTGGTACTCTAAGGCTACATGCAAAATCATCTAGAAAACATGGCCTGGCTACAACTATAGAAGGACAACGTCTTCACTGAATATGTTTAGGAAATTAACATTCAAGACCAAATCCATCTTGAAATGGGTCTGGCCATCTGGCACTGAATGGGAATACTTATTAAAGACAGGTGCAGTGTGGAAGGCTGCAAGGAGACAGTCACCATTTCTTCTGCGAGTGTCCACCTCGGGGTACATGAGGTTCTGAACTCTCAGCAGTTTTGTGGTGCCTGCCCTAGAGGCCGTGTCAAAATGCTCCATGGAACCTATCAGAAAGTTTATTTATGGAAATAAATGGAAACACGAAGGGTACATTAGGCAATTGGTTCCTGGAGAATGTACATCGAAATGGCGCATAGAGCGCTGCTTGCGCCCGATCTCCTTACCCGTGCAGCATAGTAGTAACCAACCAAAGGAATGTTTGGTTCACGGACTCTACTTCGAGGATTCCTTATGGTATTTTTGCCACAAAACGGGTTAATGCATAGGTATAGCGCGTTTCTAAATCCCTCTCCTCTAAAGGAGTAGGTGGAGTTTTTAAATTACAGTGCTATTCCACCACCGCTTAAATATCGCAATCTTACCAAAAATAAGCCTGTATGTAAATTTAAATAAATATCAACAATCGTCACAATTAATTAGGCAGCCATTGGCTTTCGCACGCCAATCGCAACATTTCCGCTAAATAATTAATTTAAACGCTATCCAACTTGGCAGCTATTAATAAATCAACTAATGCAAGTGCAAATACATTTTCATAATTTTAACATGCACATTTGATTAAGATATTGGGAATGGAAAACGCATAATGAGTTTAGTAGCCTCTTCACATATTACGACAATTACAGCAAGAACAGAAACAACATAAATGATGAGATCGTCGACTTCCTGCTAGAAGTCGTCTTCAAATATGTTAATATTGTCTGACAGCTTTCTTTTTCCTTTTTTCCTGGAGTATTGTGGATTCATGCGGCTACGCTCTTGTGGCCAAGAGGCACTTGCCAAAAATCTGCCACTTTTGCTGCACAGGTGTATTGTAAAGAAGAAATGGCAAGTGCAATTTTAAAAGGTTTTATTTTCGTTAATTTTATGGAAACTACTTTTAAATAATATTTTGCTTGAAGATCAAAGATCCAAGTTATATTTTTGGAAATCGGTGTGTCTTATGTAATGGTTTAAGTAGTGTTATTTTAACTTTAAGCACTTTGCGGAGAATTCTTGTTGTACACAAAGTGCTGACATACATATATATATAAATATGTGCGTATTGTTGTGCTTTAATGTTTTATTTAAACTTACTACCATCGCTATGCGCCACACCCTCACGCAACAGGACATACCTCAAGCCCTCCATTGTGTAAAGTTTAGCTGCCTCAATCGGATGACCGCTGGCCGCGCGATTTTAAAGTGTGCCAAAAATGCGCTACGGCCTTCTTGTGGCGCTCTTCGATAGTACGTATCAAATCTGTGTATGCTATACTCGCTCCGGCGAATACATGACGATATAGCGCGATATATATTCGCAATATTGTGCAACTGGCACGGTTTGAACTGCTGCTTGTTGGATTTTTGTACCACGTTCATCAGTGCCAGTACAGAGATGAACTGTCCTTTTGGGGTCATTAATTAATGTGACTGTTCATTGTAATATTTTAACCTGAAAATGCAAAAGAAAAATTGATCAATGAAAAGAAGGAAGTAAGATTAGAATTAGCAAATTTTTACTATACCAATAGTAACTATACTCACCGCATGTTGTAAATCAATGACATTTTTTTTTCCTTTTTTCCATTCAGGAAATGGAAAAGCGTAGCAGACGTCAAAATCTCTACATTTAATGTCTGACTGTCAATGATTATTGCAATACAAACGTTAGGCCTCATGCGCAAGCATCTCGCGCACTACACGTCACGCACTACACGTCACGCATTACATGCCGCACGACATATCGAGCACAACACGCCACACATGTCGCGTATTACATATCTCGACCAATCATTCATTTGGTCGAGATTTAAAATACTTAATTCCACGAATCTCAACATTATCGACAATACACGTCAAAAATAATGTTGAATGGTGGAAGGGCAACTCTATATTACATTTTCAGTCAGGTGTCGAACCGTTCCGTGTGGTGGCAGGCCACTTGTTGTGAAAACAAAGTTCACCACAAAAATAAATTTTTAGGACTACTTTCGGCGACATCTACCAACCAAAATTAAATTCTAAATAAACTAGTCCTAAAAGTCGGCGACAGATAGAATTCAGCATTGCGTACGACTCCAACTTTGACAAAGGTCGTATTTTATTTTGTTTCTTCAAGGGTCACAAATTGGGTTTGACGTTAAATTCAGGGCTGAAGTTTGGGGTAAACTGCTAACTGACGCCGCCCTAAGGCATCATATGCATGTAGGTTTATTGAAATCACGTAAGACTCTCCCCCTTTTTTTCCGTCACCTTGCGCCACCCAAACAGAACCCACCCAATTTATGTGGTCATGATCAATGTTACCGATATTCTTTGCAGATCATGACCCGTTTCGAAACTCTATTGGCCAAGTCAGAGAGGAGCGCCAAGCACTTCGACGTCGCCTGCCAGCTCTGCGGTAGAAATCATAGTATAAGGCTCTGCGCTGAGTACAGAAGCAAGTCGCCCGAAGAAAGGTTACGGGCTGTCCTAATTGTCCGAATTGTTTGTCGCCGTTTCATCGCGTTGACAACTGCAAAAGTAAATATCGATGCAAAAGGTGTAACGAGAAGCACCATACTACGCTCCACCTCTAGGACCAACGTCCTGCACGCGCAGAAACCATTGTCGTCGGCGACGACAACCAATCGGACGACGAGTTGTCGATCCACTTATCGGGACCAACTAAGTCTTGGGCCCAACAAGTCGAGGAGGCAGAGTTGGAAGAAGAAATGGCTAGAGCCGAACAAAACCCCTCAACCAGCAATCTTGGGAAGCGTAGTTTTCGGCCGCTGCTACAGCATGAACGGGAGGCGGAAAAGCTCAAGAAAGAACGACAAGAACAGGACAATTGGCGGCAGCAGGACACCGAACTCCATACCACATAATCGAAGGGAAGCGCTGCCCATGGTCGGCCCAGAGCAACTAAACGCGTGACGATGCAAAATCGAAACAAAACCGCGCCATATCAAAGTAACGCGAGCAAAGTCGACAGTAGACGAGCGCTATTACACGCCGTACCAGCCGGCTTCCGAACGGGACGACTATCCCAGACAACGACCCCATAACCCATCATGCGACCATTTGTGCCCATCGCACTGACTGCCGTTGTACGGATCGAATCGCGGGGCCGCTTGCATTTGGTTCGAGCTATAGTCGATCCCTGCGCCACAAGCACAATTGTCGATGCAGAGTTGGTGCGCGACCTACAGTTAGAGCGTCAAGGATCAGGGCAATGCACAATAATCCTTCGCGGGAAATTCGGGTCATCCACACACTTGACCACTAAAGCCAGCATTGTTCCAAGCCACTATCGGTTGAGTCCGCCATCAAATGTAGATCCAAAGATTGCCGCTCCATTCCAATTCATGCGGCTGGCCGATCCACAGTTCTACCGCTCATCGCCAATTCGGCTAACACTCGGCGCAGATATATACGCCGAAATGATGGTGAGCGGAACGCCAGCAACAACAGTTGGCGGTCTCCTGACCCTACCGACCGTATTCGGGCTGGTAGTCTCAGGAGCCCGCCAAAAATAGGAGTTGTTTCATAAAAATAAGTAATTACAGCACGGACTTTAAAACCACGTACGTAGATTTAATAATTTATTTTCTTTTTCTTCACAGGACAACGAGACACGAAGTCCATCGTGCGACGTGCAGTGCTTGCAGTCCGCATCTGCACATCGACATAACGCCTTACTGGACGTGCGATCACGTGTCATTCCTTTTTTTTTCTTTTCATTTTTTTTCTTTGTTGCTTACGGCAAGGGGCCGTTATGTTTGGCCACAGGCCTAAATATATCTCCCCAACCTCGTAACATAACTTTCTTTGGTTATTTTTTCTTCGTTGGTACCACCCACATATTCTTGTGATCACTATACACACAGGCGTGTGTGAGTGGTGGTGCGTATGTATCTTAGATTTTTACCGCTGTTAACCCGCGGTACAGCAACTTTGTTGCCGGGAAACCCAACGAAGGGACTGTGTCGTGGGTTCATCGGCTCATGTGGCAAAGAGTCTCGCCCTCTTTTGATCCAGCAGCCAGCAAAAGTACACGTAATCGTACGTTCACGTAAGTTGTAAATTTCCAAAAATATACTTAATAATTTCCTAAAATATTTTTAATATTTTAACCTTTCACAACATTTTCCTTAACACTTGTTGTATTTATACACATTGAATAAAAAAACACTGTGAAATCCTTTTATTAATACGAAACCTTTTTGGTGTTTTTATTTTTTTCCTCCCTTTTTTTTCGCCTAACTAATCTTTAACAAATACGTGGGAGCGCGCCGTTGCCACCACGCATTTGTCCAAGCACAAAACCGTATTTTCCATATATCAATCATGACAAATGTTGTATTCGTTTAATTTTTCGGACGAACCATATCAATTTCCTTCTATAATCCTTTAACGATTTCAGGACTTAAAGGTCGATCTGGAAAACGTTTTATTAAGAATGGACCATTGGGATTTTGTTTGCCAATATCTTCCTGAAATTGAATAGCTCTTATGGCCTCCTCAGGACTCCATTTTCGTTTGGGACTATGACTTGTGGAACGCCACTATATTGGAAGTTACTGACATTTGTGATACATTTTTAGAAATGGTGGAACGTTTTTGGTTAGCATGGGATTATCCCAAATTTTGATAAAACTGTAAGGAAGTTTGTTGTTGTATAGTATTGGCGGGTGCATTTGACATACATTTCCGTTGTAGAAACTTCCATTAAATGTTTTGCGTCCGATGTGATTGTAATTATAAGATGTGCCGGAAAAGTGTTCATTACTTTGCCAACAATGTAGTCGCGTATAATAAGGTGGATAAGATATGTGAATATCCCTCTCCGGAACGCGATATACAGCCTCTATGTTGGTTCCTCTCATTTTTCCACAATTATTCCTTTTGAATCCTTTTTAATAATATGCAGAAGGGACGATATTAACGTTGGAGGTAAGTTGCTTTTCAATTCCTTTATATTGTGACGAATATTACCATAACTAGTAATAAACTCCCAACACAAAAATATTGAAGCGAGCCACACTGTGTAAATAAACACATCAATCATCATTTACACCAAGGCACGAAGAAATACGAGTATTACGCGCACATACTTGTAGTCATCAGCCGAAGAGTTGCTACACATAGAAACGCATATTACTATGAGAAACGCGTAAACTACAAATACATATGTAATTACCAAGTAGGAGATAAGTACAGCAGTTCTAGCAGGCGAAACGTCTAGACTTTAGTAGATATATGCGAATGAAGCAGCAGAGAGCATAAAAGAGCGCCAGCTGAGTAGTCAGAAAATCAGTTTGATTTAAGCACGCTATTGGTTGTGAAGTTAAGTTTTATTGTGAAGTACTTTTAAAGTAGTCTAATAAAGACCATTTTTGCATTACTGAATATTGGAGTTATTTGTTCAACAGTTTAGCGATTCGAACCTTAACAGAAGATTTGGAGTAAGCGGAATTTCCCTACATTCGTTACAATTGGTGTCAGAAGAGGAATTGTTGAATAAATTTCAGATTTGCAGAGTACAACAAGGACATGACAAACCGGAGTGAATTGAATATCCAGAAACTGAAGAAAGAATTGGAGAGCCGTTGATTAAATACAACCGGCAATAAACTTGGACTTCAGACACTACTACGAAAGGCAATGGAATCAGAAGGATTTAACGTGGAAGAGTATGTCTTTCATCATGATGGCAATGAGACAACAACATTGAAGAGAAAAATGAAACATCACAGACAGTTACGAGCACAGACTTGAACATTATTTTGGCTGCAATATCTGCTCAAACATCGACAGTGGCATCTCACAACTGGAATCTCAGAAGACATATATGTCATCTCAACTGGTAGAACAAAAGATAAATATAATAACTCAACTGGCCGAACAAAAGACATATATGGTATCCCAACTAGAATCGCAGGAGACACTCATAACATCAAAGATTTAAGCACAAGAAACGCGTATTTCAGAAATGTCGACACAGATTACATTCAAGATTGAAGCACAAGAGGCACGAATATCCGAAATGTCGAACAAATTTCATCACAGATATCATCGCAGATTTCTGCGCAACTGGAAGAGCAAGAAGGAAGTATTTACTCGAAGTTGGGGGCGCAGGATACAAAAATTTGACAACTCGAGGACAAAATCGATGCCGAGATTGAAATATTGAGAGGTCGTATACAAAAGTTGCAACTAAGTCGCCCAGCAGTTTCAGCGAGTAATCCAAAGTTAAAAACACCATCTTTTGACGGTTCTGTTCCTTTCCAGGTATTTAAGCTCCAGTTTGATAATACCGCAAGAGTGAATAACTGGAATGCTGAAGATAAAGTCGCTGCAATATTCGTGGCATTGATATGCTGCTGAAATCCTACAGACGATTCCCGAGGGAGGGCGGAATAACTACGAAACTTTGATGGGCGCTCTAGAGAGGTCCTACGAAAGCGAACACAGGAAGCAGATATGCCAAATAGAGTTGCAAAACTCCTACCCCAAAAAGCTAATGAGATTTTGCAGGAGTTTGCGTCAGATGCCGAAAGGTTTGCACATTTGGCGAATGCCGACGCACCCATGGAATACACCGAATGGGTAAAAATTCAGAGCTTTATAAATGGCATAAGGGACGTCGAAACGAAGAGAGCCACATACGCAAACCCAAAGCCAACATTCACAGAAACGGTATCACATGCATTCACTTAGGAAACTGGCTCACTATTGAGTAAACCAGCGTTCAAAGCACGCCGTGTGGAGGTAGAAAGGCCAGACTGGGTGAACACAATTTTGGAAGTACTGAAGGGATCACAACCGAAAAATGCCGGAGTTATGAAATGTTTCAAGTGCGGTAACCCAAGCCACATTGTACGTTATTGCAGCACCGGTCCTGGTAGTTCCAACTTGGCTGGTGTAAAGGTCGAGAACTTGCCCCATAATGGCCTGTGATACCTATCTCGCAAATTGGAAGAAAATCGAGCGGTCTTACCGTAAAAGGATATGTGGATTGCAAAGAACGTGTACTGACTGTAGCTACGGGCGCATCTAATTCCATAATCCCATCTGATTTGGTCAACAAGAGAGTAAATCCGTTACCTGGAGCAAGATTGCGTACGGTCACTGGCAAGTACAGGGAGAAGTGTTATCTGAAGTCTTAATTGGGATGGTCATGGTTCTACACAAATTCGTTGTGGCAGAGATTGTTGATGAAGTCATATTGGGAGTTGACTTCTTTGTTGACCATGACGTCAGGATCGACATGCAAAAAATGAATATGCGCTATAAGAACCAGGATGTATCACTCAACTTCAGTTTGGAGAAAGGGTTCAGCAGTAAGCGAGTGTTGGGGAGGCGATTCGCAAAAACCACGAAAGTCAAAGCCAGAAGGCCGGGCAAAGATTAGTGGAATGAATGGAACACACAAATCAGTACCGAAGGTTCCTGCGGAAGAACACTTGCATTGAAAACCGGAAACAGACGAACTAAAATGAAGGAAAGAATTTCCCAGAAATAATGCAACTGTAGTTTCAAGCCAGGGCGCACTACTGTTGAGAAACGTCGGAACGATACTGATTATACGACGATCAGACTTAGGTGGAGGACAGTGTGATGAATATTACCATCACTAGTTATAAACTCCCAACACAAAAATATTGAAGCGAACCACACTGTACATAAACACATCAATCACCATTTACACCCATATACAATAAGGCACGAAGAGATACGAGTATTACGCGCACACACTTGTAGCCGAAGAGTTGCTACACATAGAAACGCATATGACTATGAAAAACGCATAAACTACAAATATACATGTATATGTGCTTATGACTCAAAAAAGAAATTGTGAGAAACAGCTGTTAAAGATAAACAATTAATTTCTTCAGTTTCTTAGTAGTTTTCTTTTTTTTTGAGTCATATGCCACCTTTTCATAGGCCGGGTTACATATAGCTAATTACCAAGTAGGAGATATGTACAGCAGTTCTAGCAGGAGAAACATCTAGACTTTAGTAGAAATATACGAAGTAAGCAGCAGAGAGTGTAAAAGAGCGTAAGCTGAGTAGTCAGGAAATAAGTTTGATTTAAGCACGCTATTGGTTGTGAAGTTAACTGTTATTGTGAAGTACTTTCAAAGTAGTCTAATAAAGACCATTTTTGCATTATTGAATATAGGAGTTATTCATTCAACAGTCCAGCGATTCGGACGTTAGCAGAAGATTTGGAATAAGCGGAATTTCCCTGAATTCTTTACAATATTAAGTCGGTTGAATGTTTGTTCGCATATTCAATACAAATCTTGCAGTCCATTTTTAAGTAACTTAGCTACAAACGTGAAACTTTACACATGGTTTGAGACAATGTAACAAAAAGGGGACAAAATACCATTAGGTGGCGCACGAATCGAAATAATTAGATAAGAATTTGGAATATTGAGATCGACTTTTAAGTAGCTTCTTATTGAGCTACAAACGTGAAACCTTACAGATTGGCTAAGACACCGTGATAAAGTAACAAAAGGAAAAAAATTTCGTTATGTGGCGCACGGATCGAAATAATAAGATAAGAATTTTGAAATTTGAAAATTTTTTTGAGTAACTTCTCGGCGAGTTAGAGACTGACTTCAGAGGCCCTCTAAAACATAATGCAAAAAGTTTCGATAGGGGGCGCACGAAGTGGGATATTAAGAATAATCGTACGGGGTGATCTTGCGATCAATATTTAAGAGACTTCCCATTGAGCTACAATTTTGGAACTGTATACTTAGTTGAGAAGTCGGTGACAATACATAAAAGAGGAGAAAAACTCTGGTAGGTGGTGCACGGATCGAGATATTTAGAAATATCGTCCGAATTTGGAAAATTTTACAGTAGATTTTTAAATAGTTTCCAAATGAGCTTGAGACTTGAAACTTTGAAAAAAGCTTAGGGCCTACTGAAGATGCAATACTTAGAATTCAAAATTCTACTTAATGTGCCAGAGATAGAGGTACTTAGAGAGAAATACATACAGAATCCGGAAAAATATTCAATCGAGTTTTCAATAGTTCTGGTTTGTGCTAGACTAGAAATTATGGAACTAAAAAATTTTCAATTCGTTGCGCTGGGACTGAGATATCTATATTATTTTAATTGACGAATTATAAGTTCAATAAAGGCAGCGTAACACAGCGCTGCGTTAATTTACCGAGTTGATTCCGTACCGACATCTGTAATTCCGTTCACATTTCTTAAAAAAGAGGAAATTAAAGTCACCGCTTTAAAACAAACGAAGAATGTAGCCGCTTGGAACTAACAAGGTGAACCGAATCAAGGTGTTACTGCTTTATATTTTTATTTCTCATAAATATTTTTACAATTTCTATGTCAAAATTTTAAAATGAAATTTCAGCAAGAATATGTCTTTGTATAAGGACACATTTGTCCATTTATACAAAGGAAGTGCTTAATATGTTTTTATGAGTTATATACTATAGACCCACAAGTAGCGGTCCTACATATGTTGGACCAACGGCAATCAATGAATGTACTTGATATAACATTGGGGGTATGATTGGATAGTTCTTGACAGGCCGTCTTTTCAGACCATGCATGTATAAGCTTCATCATATGTGGGGGTATGATTGGATTCTTCTTGACAGGCCGTTCTTTTCAGACCATGCTTGTATTAGCTTCAGAATCCTCCTAAATAAGGTAGAGATGGGGAGAACCTTGAGAAACCTAGGGCAATGGACTGGTACAGATTTCATAAATGTGTATCAGGAAGTCTGGGGCAGCCTCAAGAGGTTACCACTTTAGAGAAATGTAACACATTGCAACTTAGCAAATGCTACGCCACAATATCTATTTCCTATTTTGCGCCCACCCCTAACATCATATTTTCCATTTACTGCCCACCCCTAGTAGTGTATGTACCGACATACATATATACATATATACCGGCCTAACAACCATCGCGCAAGCACAAAGCAAGCCAGCGATGGTGAACGCACAATGCTTGGCGCGCTGTGCGCGACAATGCGAGCATAATTCCCAACGTTTTCATAGTTACCTATGAATAAGATGATTGGCCGGAATACACCAGGCACACTTCGCCGTAGGTAAGTGAAGTACAACATCATCGCCATCCCGATCCTTGGACATCCCATCCCGCAGTCTAGCCACCACCGTCATCATAGCTATTTGGTGAGAGCCACCGTCACCCAGTAATCTCTCTTCGGGCGTGATCCTTACTACCGCCGTCATTACTACCGCCGTTAGCACCCCTTAGCGAGAGCCACCGTCGTCTTCACCATCTCAGCCACCGCTTAGCTAGCACTCTATCTCCCTCTATCTGTGGAGAGCCGTCGTCCTTGGGTTACACTATATTGTCAGCGACACTACCTAGCGAACATCTCTCTCTCTCTCTCTCCTGGATTAAAAGTTGTGGATATTTTAGCCTGAGAGCCGCGTGTGTGTGTGTGTTCGAAATCAAAACACTAATTTACTGTGTATTTATTTAGGTGGGGGAAGTGGGACCTCCATCCGACTCTGGATTGACTTGAGCATACCTCAGCCTTTTACCAAACCCACCTCATAAATGGCGCCCGAGCAGGGACCCGTCTCCTCAGGCGACTGTGCCAAAACCATCGAGAGCACCAACACTGTAGGAACGGGTTCACCCAACACACAACCAACAATTGACACAAAGATAAGCGAAACCACCACCACCACGCTCAACGTCGACTCTCTAAGCTGGATTTACCTGCTGAAGAAGGAGAGGCTAATCGAAGAATGCAAACGCTACCGAATCTACAACGAAGGACATACCGTCGCCGAATTGCGCAGCACACTCAGCGCATACGTCCGAGACCAACGAAAGCGTAAGTCAACAGAAAATCTTTTGAGAGAGGTAGAGATGGAGATCGCCGCCGAAGAGGCCCGGCCAGTCACATCTACGCAAAACACCACGCCGGCCGTCACAATCAAAACAATATCCCTCCAGCGCGAGCAGAGCGGCATAAGTAACACGGAGGTCATGAATACAGTCCGCCGCTGGGATGTACATTACGCTGGAGGCGACACATTATACGACTTCCTGGAAAGGATTGAGGAACTGGCAGAATGCTATCTGTTTAAGCCAGATCAACTCCTCCCAACCCTTCCAGAGATACTGCGTGGCAAAGCCATTCAATGGTTCCGCCTGCGAAAACAACAACTACACACATGGGCTGACTTCCGCTCCGAAGCCGGAAAATTATTTTTGCCGAAGCGACACATTAGCCAGCTAGAGGACGCTATCCGCCAAAGAAAACAGACGAGCAGAGAAAATGCCAAGGACTATATCCTCGCCCTCCAGACGATGATTCGCCGCCACCCGACTTTGTGCAAAGAAGATCATCTAGAACGCATATATGACGGACTACGGGTGGAGTATCGACTTTTTGTGAAGCGGGGCGAGTTCCAAACGATAGAGCAGCTTATGGAGCTCACCGACGAGTACGAACTGCTGCGAAGCGAAGAAGCCAAACAGAGCCGACTATTAGCACATAGCTTAAGCACAGTAATAATCGAGGAGCTGGAGGAGCAGAATGATCAAATAACAAACTCCCTGTCCACACTCACTGACCGTTACTATGCAAGAAACACCTGCTGGCGATGCAAGAAACGCGGCCACCGCCGCTCCCATTGCAACAACAAAAGACGACTTTTTTGTTCTAGATGCGGCAGAGACGGAACGCTCTCCAGGGATTGTGCAAGCTACGGAATGAACCGAAATAATCCGATAACACCCGCACTATTATCATCCGTAGCCAAAGGGAAGGGGAACGACGGACGTTTTCACATACAGGTGTCCATAGAAGGATTGATGTGCCGCGCCCTGATCGACACGGGGGCCACCGTGACATACATCAATGAAGCCGTAAGAAGGCATCTGGAACGACGAAAGATTCCACCGTTAGCCAATCGTCGCAACGTGCAACTCGCCAACCAATCATACATTGCGAGCACCTACTCCTACCCGGTCAAGGTCAAATACAATGATCAAACAGCCAGTACGTTGGTGTCTGTTATCCCTAATTTGGCCGAGAGTGTTATTCTGGGTATGGACTTTTTGGCAAAGCGCAACGTTACCGTCTCACTGGATGGAAAGCCCCTTACCACAGCCGGTGCAACCAAAGCAAACGCACCTGTAACCCTGCATTACATAACAGAAGCGGAACACCTCAACGAAGAGCGAAAGATAGAACACTTAGAGCTCATAGAAACACATCAAAAAGCACCCAAACACCTAAAAGGGCCAAACACTGCCGCAGAACACAGACACAACACAACACTAAAACAAAGTTATTACCCGGCCATCCTCAGCAACAATTGTGAGCAACTCGTCACTAACGCTCCGGCAACGATCCTGAAGGATCATAACATCACCCACCGATTTACCAAACCGTGTGCCCCCCACAAAAATCCTACCGAACGCGTTAATCGCGTTATCAAAACAAGGGTGGCACAACGTACGAAACAATACCATCGGAACTGGCAACGGCAATTACCAGAAAAAGCCTTCGCCATAAATACGACCCAACACAAATCAACCGCCGAAATGAATTTTAACCGTAACTTCGTTGGGCCGAGAGAATCACCAACAAAATATGCCATGCCCGAAGAACCGCCTCCATTCGACGCAGTACCGTGGCCCGCAAATAAGCCACGAATACTTGACGTTAAGATATTCTGGAACCCGCCATTAATAGCCGGCCATCTAAACGCCATCGTATGCGACAAACCAACCGCTGGTGACACTATACCGTATGCACCAAACCGAGAGCCACACGATACTATTAATGGAAACCACGCCCAGACTTCTTTGCCCGGACTATGGCTAAATCGCAAAAAGGGTGTAACACGGCGCGTAGGGTGGACGAAGATCACGCCATAATCAAGCTGAAAGAACACTACAAGATGGTACGATTCGCTGGCTGAAGAGAAGCAAGATCCGACCTAGTTTGATAAGTTTTCTATACATGAAATGTAAATACCTTAATTTTGAAATGTAAATTGAAATTGTAATACAAAAATGTACATATGTATATACCTTAATCTTGAAATGTAAATTTAAAATGAATTTCTACTTGCAATGTAAATTTAAACACAAATGAAATGTACACATTATTGTTGAAAAAAGAAAAAGAAGAAAAAAAATCAATCAATCATAATAATAAAAACATCAACGAACACATATACACACATGTCTACCGCCGTTAGCACCCCTTAGCGAGAGCCACCGTCGTCTTCACCATCTCAGCCACCGCTTAGCCAGCACTCTATCTCCCTCTATCTGTGGAGAGCCGTCGTCCTTGGGTTACACTATATTGTCAGCGACACTACCTAGCGAACATCTCTCTCTCTTTCTCCTGGATTAAAGGTTGTGGATATTTTAGCCTGAGATCCGCGTGTGTGTGTGTGTTCGAAATCAAAACACTAATTTACTGTGTATTTATTTAGGTGGGGGAAGTGGGACCTCCATCCGACTCTGGATTGACTTGAGCATACCTCAGCCTTTGACCAAATCCACCTCATAAAATTCTTATCAAAGGCCTTGCAACTGCGTACCACAGAACTTATCCTCTGAGAAGATTTAAGGAAAGAGAAAAGCCGCAAGGGTAAAAAAAGGATTTAAGTCTTCTTAGAGGGCATGTAAAAGAGATTTTTAAGTTGGAAAAAGTTGCTGAAAGCGAGGAGTGCTGGAGCGAAAATAGAGGTCTGGTGGAGATCGATAAACGTGAAGTCAACAGGTCGAATGGGGATTAATGGAAAAATTTCTATGCCGACATAGAATGCTTCAGCGAAACGGAGAAAAGTCCTATCCATGGGATATTCGGTCCAGGGACTAGTAAAAACGGACGACAGAGAACGATCACACAATAGTGAAGAGTCCATTGAGGTACTACTGAACACACACTACACATCATGACATGATGCGGAAGAGTTATGTGACAACGTCTACAATCCTAAAACGAAGCGAAAGGTAGCAGGAATGGTGATAAATATCAAAATTGAATGGTCATTTCGACATAATGGTCAAGACACTAGAGAGATTAATGGAAGTGTATATAAATCAAATATGAGTTATGCATTTTTATCTTCGGCACAACAAAATCTGTAAACAGAGGAACGCAGCAGGGTGGGGTTTTATTACTAATTCTGGACTCTGGTTATCACCAAATTGCTGGGGCAGTTCGACGGAGGATCAGTCGAACTTATGGCATATGCATACAGTCATCATAAGCGGCAGATGCCTCGTAATCTGCTTGGAAATCTATAGTTGGGTTAACCGCCAAAGCGGAAAACCCGATCTAGTGGTTACTAAAAAATATAAGGTCCCTACTTGGACTAAGCCTAAGCTTGGAGGGGTAAATGCACTAGAAAATTATAACACAAAGCATATAAGAGTTATACTAGATAGTACATTGTCGTAAAAACTGCATAAGGAAGAGTGAGCGAAGAAAGACTCCGCGGCCTTGTATGCATGCAAGAGGATGCTAGGATGCATGTGGGGCCTATCACCCAAACTCTCTCATTAGGTATTTACTTCGATTGTCAAACCCATACTTTACTTTGGGTTTCATGTTTGGTAGATGAGTACACAAAAAAGTACGTTTACCAAAAAACTAGAGTGGGTATGCAGGTTATCAATTATTAGCATAACGGGGTCCTTAAAACTAATCCGACAGAAGAATTGCATGCTACTCTACACATCCCGCATACAGACCTAATGGCCTATCGCTATATCAATATAACGCTATCTAATATCTGGCAAACGGAATATACGGTCCCGTACCTAAGCTATGAAAGAGCCGGAGGGTTGGCGTCAGAGTGCAGAAATGGAGGAACAAACTATACACGTGTATACCGATAGTTCAAATTAACGGAAGGGTTCGGGTTTGCTGTTTACTGTGTCGATCCAGAAATAGAAATCGAAAGTAGAGCCTATAGGCTGCCAGATTACTGCAGCTCGTTACAGTCGGCATTTATAGCCGATAAGAAAGCAGCAGAAATTTTGGAGGAAGCCTGCTCAAGCTGTAATCGATTCAAAATATATATATATATATATATCATGCGGCGATTTAAGGCAATAATTTCTCACAGTACTTCATCAACAAGTGTTTTGGAATGCAAAGAAGCATTGAAACAACTTCCCGGTCATAAAGGAATACAAAGTAACGATAATGCCAATAAGTTGGAAAGTGCAGCACTCGATGAATCGACGGTAAACGTCCTAGTCCGTTTTGGAGAAATCAAAAGGAGATGGGAGTTACATATGATCAATCAAGCCAGAAAAGGCTCGAACAGAAGCGCTTTAATGGGGTAAAAACAGTTTTCGTTGCTCTTATGTATTTGAAGATTTGTTGAATAGTACGAAAAGGTAATTTCTTTATGAAAGGTAATAACTTCACAAAATTCAAACCGTATATATTTCTTATTTTTGCCGCCATAATTTGATTTTGTGTGGTTTTCAACGTAATAAAAAGTATCAAATTAGGAAATATCAATAATTGCATTGAAATTTGCGCTTTTAAGCTTAAGACCATGATTCACTATATTCCGCCCGTCAAACTTAATATTTGCGAAAAAGGTATATATATTATGACGTGCTTATTCTAGACGCTTTAAAAAATTTATTATATATTTTGGTTTTGGTGGCAAAAAAATAAAAAATTTAGCAGGTAATAATATACTACCGTACGTTTAACATATGTGAGTGAGTTTATGAGTGGTGCTTACTTGTAATTCATTCTTGCATTGCCGCTCTTCCTCCAAAGACATACGTTTCTCATGCTTTTTGTAGTATTTGCGTTTAGCAGCTTGTAAATTAAACCACGAATACGAAAATGATTTCACAAAAGGCAGCACAGCCTCGATGAATGGATGAAATTCATCCTATTTTAGATGTGTGATCACGGCAATTACAAAAAAAGTATATATTTATTCTTATATTTGTGTGGACAAATTTTTAAGGCTTTTTGGTTGCTAACAATTCAAAATTAGTAAAAAGAGGTGTACATATACAAGTTTTTTGAATGCGAACATATAAGATTTTATGGTTTTTGTTTGTAATTCCAAGCTCAGAGCGACCTTAACCTTTTGTCTAATTCAAACATCTTGGAAATGGCAGACACTGCTTTTAGTCCAGCTTGACTGTGAAGGTGTACTTTAAGTACATACCGAATTCTGAGTGGAATATTACCCCATCACGACTGCTGTTTAAAAAATGCTCTATCTCAGAAAACTTTTGCATATTGCCGTATTTCAGGACTTGTTTCCAAAATTTCCTATCTCAGAATTCGGTTGAAAAACGCCCTATCAGGCCATAAGTTCAATGCATTTTGCCGTTAGGTAGAACGTTTATGAGAAAATTTTGAGATAGTGGGTTCTTTAACCGAATTCTGAAATAAGGCGTTCTGAGATAGGGATTTTTTTTAATTACAGAAATAGGGCATTATTCAAAAGTTTTCTGAGATAAGCCATTTTTGAAACGGCAACAGATAGGGGAATATTCCACTCAGCAGTCGATATATGATTACTAGCTATTACCCGTCTGGTCGGTGTCGTAGAAAACTTATATGGGGAATCGTAACATCTGTAATCGTATAACTCGTCACGGAAAAACATGGTTTTCGGATTATAACATACGTGATCGTAATACTTCATTTATATTCCACATGATGATATGGCACCAAATCATCGAGGTGTACAATTTAGTAGCAGTAAAAATTAAAAAATCAACTTCATTATTGAAATAACTTTTTCAGTGCCATTAGTTAGATTATGTTACCATTTGATAAGTCTGTAGCGGGCAGGGCACAAAATGGCCGACTTTTCAATATGTCGCGAAAACTAATTTCGAAAAATTTGCAAAAAATAATGCAATAAATATGTATTTAATAACTTATATTCGAAATGCATTTTGATTCCTTCGAAAAGGTAACAGCTTGTAGAAATTTACAGAAATGGCGGAAAACGCTCAAAAATTTAAATGAAGTATTACATTTTAATATATTTAGTTTGCGGTCCCGAAATGATTATACTTAAAAAATTTAAACATACTATTTATAATAAATTTGAAATAATTGTACCTTTAATTGTTACCACGGCTTCTGCCATCAGTAAATGCTCGTGTATTTAAGGTCAAAAGTTGCTGAAATACTTTCAGTCATCGTTTTGTGAAGCTCATAATTTCGGGAATGTTCGTCCAAATTAATCTTCCTTATTTGTTAGTCACTAGTGACTAGTGATAGAACTTTTAGAAGAAGTATCGATACGGGTACTCGTATATAATACTCGGTTCAAAGTATCGATGCTAGTACTCAGTAAAAGGTATCGAGTATACTCGATCCAAATGAGTACTTAGGAATTTTTACCAAAAGTGGAGAAACTTTTTTTAAAATGAGATCCTAGGTTTTGAACTTAATAGAAAACAAATAAGGAAGATTAATTTGGACAAAACTGAACATTATATACCCTTTTGTGTGCTCTTACATATATATTAAGGATACATTTAAAGAGAAACGTCACGAATATTCAATGATTTAAAAGATTTTTGATCGACTTATAGCGTTAAAAAAAAACAGTTAGAAAAGTTTTCCTAAAAAGAGTCGCCCCTCGGCAGTAGTTTGCCAAGTATTCCGAGTGTATTTCGCCCATGAAAAGCTTCCCAGTGAAAATTCATCTGCCTTTGCAGATGTCCTTAAGACTCGTCATGAAATATGTAGTTTGAAGCAAATGGGAAGAGAAGAGGGGTTTAAATCTCCTCGGAGGTAAATCGCGTTTTTTGGAGAAATTAACTAAATAGAACTTGTGTACTTTGCACTGCCATATCTTTACTGATTGCTGTTGTTGTTACAGTGCTTCGCCCATCCAATAGGTGTGACCCACTCACAATATCCTCTGCTGGGAGTCCAAAGAAGCCTGCAGTTTCAACAGGTGTGGACCACAGAGAAAGTGGTATTAGAGGCGTTGATTCCACATTGCAATGGAAAAGATAGGGGTCCGCCTTTTCGGGGATATCACTGAAGAACTTTTTATGTTTTTGTCGTATTTCCTCATAATGCTTGCGGAGATGACTTCCTAAGACCCTGGGGGCGGGGTGCTTTAATAAGATGTCTGTTGGGATGCCCAGGTTTCTATGTCTTCAACAGAAGCTGTTCAGCCTTTCATTTCTTGCCCTAATGTGGAAGACAGCCCGTATCGGTTCTGAGAGTGTTGTTTTGACAGGCCTGTATTTTCTTCCTGTGAGTAACCTCAGCGGCCGGCCAATTGCACTTTAAGTGGAAATGAGCGTCTCTTTGTCTTTACTTCAAGTGCTACCAACAAGAGAATTGAGAATTTTGTTACGGCTCTGGATTCTAGATACAATCGCGGATATATGCTCGCCAAAATGTAGATCCTGATCAAGGACACACTCAGTATTTTGGTAGTCGGTGGCGTAACGCCATCGACGTGGATTTTTGGCCATCAACATTTCTTTTGTGTATGTTGTAAATAAGGCCGCCTATGATTTGGCCGGTGACAATGTTAGTTTTCGCGAAGCGAAAAAACTAGATAAATCAGGGAAGTAGTTGTTTATTTTATTACATAGGTTATCGATGGGTGGGCCGGGACCTGTAGCGATTTTCCTGCAGTCAATGGCTCACAGTGGTCGGTCCCATAGGCCAAAAATAAAAAAATCGGAGTGAAAAGTTTGCCACCAAATGTGTCGTTAGTATCTCTTATTAGAACAGCCTTTTAAAAAGAATATTTCTTTTTGTTGTATTCGAACTGTATTCTTTAAGAATAGCTTCAAATTAAAGTGCAAGTTTTAGCTATTTAAGAATACATAAAATATTGTGGCAAATGTTGACATCACTAGGCTGTTAATAAATAATCACGCAACAACAAAAACATGAAGCAGCCACTAATATATACATGTGCACGTTAAAGCTAGCAACACTTATGTATAAGGCGACGAAGAGATATCTCTCACACAGACACATGTATTCATCAGCCGATGAAGTTACTCACACATACGCACGCATATGCTATAAACTACAACTATACACGTATATGGCTGGTAACCAAGCATGAGCTAAGTTCTAGAAGGTGAAACGTCTAGACCTTGGAGAAATATGCGAACGAACCAACGGAGAGTATAAAAGCAGCGCAAGCTGAGTAATCAGTAATCAGTTCTGATTTAAACATGTTATTTGTTGTGAAGTATAATTGTGAAGTACTACTCCCAAAGTATTCTAAATAAAGACCAGTTTGTAATACTGAATATTGGAGTGATTTATTCAACAGTTTAGCGATTCGAACTTTAGCAGAAAATTTCAAATAAGCGGAATTCCCCAAAATTCGTAACAATTGGTGTTAGAATAGGAATAGTTGAATAAATTCCAGAGTTGCAGAGCACAACAAGGACATGGCAAAGTTGAGCGAATTGAATATTTAGCAACTGAGGAATTGGAGAACCGTGGATTGAATACAACCAGCTATAAGATCGAACTTCAAGCAGGGCTACGAGAGGTTATGGAGTCGCAAGGAATTAATGTGGACGAGTATGTCTTCTATACTGATGGGAACGAGAAATTAACAAAATTGGAAGAGAAGAACGGAAGTCCGAATCCAGTCGGAGGCGGCGATACAAATGCAATATTGGCTTTGTTATCACAGATATCGGCAAAAATGGAAACCCAGGAAACTCGCATAACAGAAATGTCATCACAAATATCCACAAATATGTCATCCCAACTGGAATCGCAGGAGACACGTATAACATCCATTATTGAAACACAGGAAACACAAATTTAATCACAGCTGGATAAACAAAAGACATATATGGCATCTCAGCTGAAACTGTGTCTTACTTTCCAGGTATTCAAGCTTCAATTTGAGAAGACGAAATCAGTGAACAACTGGAATGCTGAAGACAAAGTTGTTGTACTGTTCGTGACATTGAAAGGGCCTGCAGCTGAAATCTTACAGACTATTCTAAAGTGCGAACGGAAAAGTTATAAAGCATTGATGGCCTCTGTCGAGAAATGTTATGGAAGCGAGCATAGAAATCAAATATACCAAATTTAATGGCAAAACCGTTATCAAAAAGTAAATGAGACTTTTTAGGAGTTTGCGTCGGATATTGAAAGATTGGCTCATCTCGCAAATGCAGACACACCCGTGGAATACATCGAGAGGGTTAAAATTCAGAGCTTTATAAATGGAATACGGGATGTCGAAACGAAACGTGCTACATATGCGAATCCAAAACCAATATTTGCTGAAACGGTATCCCATGCACTGACTCAGGAAACAGAGTCAATTTTATGTAAGCCAGCTTTCAAAGCACGCCGTGTGGAAGTAGAAAGGCCCGACTGGGTGACAGATTAATAAATGCTTAATGCGGGAAGCCAGGTCGTCATTGCGATGTTGATTCTAATGGTCCCAACTGCATGGGTGGTCTTAAGTACAAAGCTGGGGGAGATGAGCAAGAGCGAGTCAGATGTAAAGAGCGAGAAGTTGCCCCAGCTGTCCTGTGATATCTGTATCACAAATCGGAAGAAAATCGAGCAGTCTTACCATCAGAGGAAATGTGGATGGCAAGGAACATGTACTGACAATAGACACGGGCACATTTCATTCCTTAATCCGATCTAATTTGGTCAACAGGAGAGTAAAACCGTTACCGGGAGCAAGATTGCGTGCGGTCACTGATGAGTATAACCAAGTCCAGGGAGGAGTGGTATGTGAAGTCTTAATTGGGAGGGTCATGATTGTACACAAATTCGTTGTGGCAGAGATCGCTGATGAAGTCGTATTAGGAGTAGATTTCTTAGTTGACCTTGGCATCAGGGTCGATAGGCAGAAAAGGATTATGCAATATAAGAATAAGGACGTACCACTTAACTTCAATTTGGAGAAACGGTTTAGCAGTAAGCGAGTGTCGGTGGAGGAGATTCGACAAAGACCGCCAAAGTGAAAGGCAGTAGATCGGGCAAAAGTTGATGGAACGAATGGGACAAATAAATCAAAATCAAAGGTACCTGGCATTTACAAACCCAAATGGATACACTAAAACGAAGGAAAGAATTTCCCAGAAAGAGGAGTGGTTTCAAGCCAGGGCGCACTATTGTTGTGAAAAGTCAGAACGATACTGATTATACGAAGCCAATCTGTCAAGCTCAAACTCTTCGAAGTAGTCCAGTGGCCAAACAACAGGGTGTGAGGTAACGAACTAGGTTAGTGAGTAGTAAGATAAAACACTGGTGCGACGAAAACAACAATTCGGAAGGTTTCCTGGAGGGAGATTTAGTAGTTTTATACAAACTTAGGTGGAGGGTAGTGTGGCGAATGTTGACATCACTAGGCTGTTAGTAAATAATCACGCAACAACAAAAACATGAAGCAGTCACTCTTATATACATGTCCACGTTAAAGCTAGCAACACTTATGTAGAAGGCGACGAAGAGATATCTCTCACACACACACATGTAGCCATCAGCCGAATTAGTTATTCACACGTACACGCATATGGTTATAAACTACAAAACTTAAAACTATATACATTAGAATTTCACCAGTGCCTTTATTAGTGTGTATTTGCACAAACATTTCAATTTCAGCTAAAGTTTTAGTTGGGTTCCTGACGGATCCTCACGTTGGGCCTTATATCCTATTACTAGTCGAAGTTTTAATATTCTAAAGTGTTAATCTCAGCTCCCACTTCTGCCACTAACTATGTTTTACGACAATTTTCTAATAGCGTCACCCTGATAAATTATTGTCGTATGTTATATGTGCTCACAGTAACATACGACATTATTTTATCCAGTGGATGATATGCAAATGTAAACTTTTGTGTGTGTTTGTTGTTTTGTTACTGTTATGTATGAAAGATCTTTTAATAGCTTAAATTTCTTTATTCAATCCAATTAAACTTTGTTTTTGCGATGATAAACCGTCATGGGTTTTGAAATAGTCGGCTATACGGTCTATGAACATTGTTTTTTTTTTCTAATTTACTCGTTTTCTATGTATCATAACTTAATATAATATAACTTGTAAAAATATACATTTACAAAAATAATAAACTTTGTCTTGAAGACAACAAATTAATAAAATAATTAATTATTTACTTACTGGTCTGTAACCAAACATAACACTTGCGATAGAAATTTAAAAAATCAAAGGATTTCTTTCTCTGTTTTTTATATGCATGCGGTGAAAGTGGGTGTGTAAGGCAACCCTTATGATAAGTGTTGAATGACCATAACATCAATCATTAAATATTAACCACGTCAATTTTTTTGACCACACCAATCACTCACAATGAGGGTTACCTTAACAAACGTCACTTTGGATGACGCCAATTAATTTCGCGCATTCAACTCGTCAAGAAGCAGAAATTTAAGCAGCTCTCACATATACATATATATATGTGTTAAATTTGTGAACATTTTTATATTCAACAAATAAATTTTAAAAAGACGATACTTAAAAAGTAAAGTTCATCAGTTCTTGTATTTTATATTGAAATCGGTGTGTGTGCGAGAAGTATACGCAATTAGTATAGTGTGCCTTACTTAATTTGCGTTAAAGCGCTTGGCGATAACCTGCGTCAACAACGACGCAAGAATAAAGATGACCACGATGGTCATCTTACATGGCGACCGTGACTCCGCTTGCAGAAAAACGGCTCCGGGGAAGTGGAAAAATCCCCCGCAACATAAAGCCAAAAGACATTAATAGATCTTAACCTAAAAATATGTGCGTGGTGGTGTGCAAAAATAGCGCGTGGTGGTTGTGCGAATACGGAAAAATTTCCAAATTACACGAAGTAATACCTAAATTAAACATATATTTCTCTATAAATTATAAAATTTCAAAAATACAAAAAATATATAAAATTTAAAAAAAAAAAAACAAAAAAAAAACAAAAAAAAATTTTCACAAAATTACAAGTACAAAAAAAGTTTATTGTAACAAAACTTTCAAAATTACATGGAATAAACTCTAATTTCAAAATACAAAATCTAAATACAAAATTATAAAATTTGGAAAAAAAAAGGAAAAAAAATTACAAAATTTCAAAAAAATTCAAAAAAAATTAAAAAATTACAAAAAGACTACAAAAAAATTTTTTTACAAATTACAAAAAAATTAAAAAAAATATATATACAAAATTTCAAAAAGACTACAAACAATTTTTAATAAAACTTCAAAAATACAAAAATCATAAAAATTCAAAAACTACAAAAAAATCATAAAATTTCAAAAACTACAAAAAAATTATAAAATTTCAAAACCTACAAAAAAATCATAAAATTTCCAAAACCTACAAAAAAAAAAGTTATAAACTACAAAAATTAATACAATTTCAATAAAAACTTTTAAATGGTAAATAAAAACCAAAATTACATATACTTTTACAAACAAAACCTACAAACAAAAGTTGCGGTGGTACATGCATACATACATATATACATATTGAACAGAACTTTTGAAAATGCTGTACCACGCCATGAATCACAACCACCCGCTACGTCTTTAATACGCACTAGCGTTAATAGCGGTAAAATCATGCCAGTTACTCAATACCATAAAATCAACCAGAAAAGCATACATAACAAAAGCGAGAAGAAAAAACCAGTCGGCAACAACATCACTTTGGACGGCAGCAGCTACATAGGCAAGGAGCGGAAAAATACCAACAACGCATACACCGGCAAGCAGGAAAACACAAAGAGCGGTACAGTAGAGTAGATTAGAACATACGTATATATCTAATATTTCATTTCTGTGTACAAATAGACACTTTGCTTCTGTATGTAATCTTCTTCAATACCTGTATACTATGCATGTAGCAAATCAAGTTGACACTTTTGCCTTTGTACATATGTACTTTTTCTATAAACATTTGTATACTATGCATGTAGCAACAAAAAGTGACACTTTGTTTCTAACCATTTGTATACTGCGCATGTAGCAACACATTTTTTTTTTCTAAACATTTAAATATCAAAAACTTTTTTGAATGTACATTAAAAATAATTTTAAATATACGGCCACCAAATGCATATTATCACGCATATATTACTATATTCTTTCTTTTTCGAACATTAATATGGAACTTAAAATGTTTTTTATTTAAAATGCGAACATTGCTTCGTAACAAAAATAATCGGAGAAATATTTTTTCAAATTTAAACATTTTTTTAACCTTTTTGAAACGCAAATTATACATCAATTTTATATGTATAATACCAAAAATATCAAATCTCTTCGCCACAATTTTGCGATAATTATTCAAACCTAATTAATTTTGGAAAATTCTCATTTACTTTAACTATCAATATAGACAGGTTACAGTCACATAATGGTAATGGTGAAAATTTATTTTTATCGGTGAAGACTTACTTTTTCTCTTTTTCGAATTACTTCTTCGGAAATTAAACATATTAGATAATACAAATATTTACATATTTTTTTCAACAAATACAGTGCCATCCAAATAGTTTAACAATTCCTTCGAGGTATCACACGAATACAGTGTATTTCAAATATTTCAACATACTTTACATTTGCGACTCTTTTCAAACTGTGTATCATATACAGTGTCTTTCAAATACTCCAACAGTTTTTTTTTTTCTTTGCATTATTAAACGAATACAGTGCGGTTAAAATATTTCAACATTCACTTGCATTTACAAAGTAAGTCATAAATACAGTGCCTTTCGAATATGCGAATCTTTACCATTTACCAATTAACTCATCGATTTTGAATATTTCGAATATTCTCTGATTTTTACAAAAAATCTTTCTTTTAAATTGCTTACCACAATTACTGAGTGAATGAATAGTTTCAAATTAATTTTTTATAACCAGTGCATACAGCGTTAATATTAACACTTTTTCGAATTTTTTTTTATAAAACAACTTTTACTGCTACGGAGATAAACATTTTCAATAAATGTAATAAAGTTTTCAGATGTCAGTTGTCAGATGTCAGATTTTGATTTCAATTTCAAAAATTTACGCTCTAATTTCACTAAAATTACTAAACGAGTTTTAAATAACCGATCTATCTCAGCAAAAAAGTCAATAGAATATGAAGATGCTTTAATTAAAAGCTATAACGAAATTATAATACAAGTAAATTCACATTTTGAAAATCGAAATAAGCCTAGTAAAATAATCGAAAGTTTGTCAAAGTGCAGAGAACAACTCACTAAATGTTTTTCTAGAATTAACTGCAATATTAAAATACCCAAAGATCTTTCTGAATTAATACAAGAAAGCGAATCAAGTTCTGATTTTGATACTGAGGAAGAAATCTCTGACGCACCGACAACTTCAGCATACAAAGCTAGTATTATCAAAAAAAGTACCGTATCTTTTCTTGACGATTTCGCTGGATTTTCGAATTCGCTTCACAATAATAATTTAGATACAATTAGCGAAGAACAACCAACGATGGCGACTCCAGAGCAAAAGAAAACGTTTATTACTATATGTGCATCCATAATTAGAGAAAACTACAGCGGCGATCCGCTTTCACTTGCATCCTTTATAGATAAAATAGTTTTGATAGAAGATATGATGGAAGAAAATTTTACAAACACTTTCATTTCGTTTATAAAATCCAAGTTAGAAGGAAAAGCCCGTGAGGCAATTCCAAATGAAGTAACAACAATTCAACAAATAAAAGATGCCTTAGAAGGTAGAATAAAACCTGACAACTCAAAAGTTGTTGCAGGAAAAATTGCATCTCTAAAAGTTTTTAATAATAATCATACTGAATTCCCCAAACGTGTTGAGGAACTTTCCGATGCTTTAGAACGATCATTAGTTATAGAAGGAATGACTCAGGCAAAAGCGCACGAGATGGCAGTCGAACAAACTGTCAACGTTTCTCGGCTTAATACTCGCTCAGACCTAGTAAAATCAATTTTAGCGTCAACTGCGTTTACTGATTCTAAGGATGTAGTCGCGAAAATGATCGTAGAACAAAATAACCAAGCGAGTGAAAGGCAGGTATTAGCGTTTAGATCGCGTTATAACAGGCAAAATAGTAGTTTTCGAGGTAACTTCAGGTCAAATCAATATAATAGGAACAACTTTTCGAGGTACAACAACAATTTTAACAGAAACAACAATAACAATTATAGGCATAATAACAACAATAATTATAGCTCGCGAAGTAATGGTAATTTTCGTGATAACAATAGCAGGCCCGTAAACAGAAACAACAGCAATAACAACAGTAACAACAACAATCGACGTTCAAATACAACAAATAACGCTAGTGTTCGCACTTTAAACGCCAACGGCCCTCAGGAGCGAACACTGGGGGACCAGAATCTGAATTAAACAACGTTTTTCAAAATAAATCAATTTATTGTCTAAACCTGAACTACTCAGATTTTATCGAATTGAATTGCAATGACTCTTTTAAAACATGCACTTTCTTAGTAGATACACAGGCTGATATATCAATTATAAAACCGTCAAGTTTAAAACAAAATACTTCCATAAATAACAACAATATTATAAATATAACGGGTGTTACGACAGATACAGTTTCAACATTGGGTACCGTTAAAACAGAACTTTTTTATTCAAATTTTTCAATTCCACATACATTAAATGTAGTAGATGACAAATTCAACATACCGTCAGATGGTATTTTAGGCAAAGACTTTTTGAAAAAATACAGTTGCATAATAGACTATGCAAACGAGAGCATAACAATTGGCATTGGCAAAAATATTCATAAAATTTCAATTTTACATAATACAACCGATAATACATTGGTAATTCCTCCTAGATGCGAAGTTTATCGCTTATTTAAGCTGAAAGAATCTAAATATCCAGTTTTTATAGACGCGCAAGAAATTTGTAGTGGTGTGTTCACCGCAAAGTGTATTGTTGACACTAACAATCCGATAATAAAAGTTTTAAACGTCACTGATGAGGTAAAGTACGTAAGAAATTGTAACATAGTTACGGATGAAATCACCAACTACAACGTGTATAAAATCAATGATATTTCTAAAGATTCGAAAAGGTCAGAGGAATTAAAATCAATTTTAGAAAGACAAATGCCAAATTATGCCAAACCAAAACTTCTCGATTTATGTATAAAATATGATGATATTTTTGCACTAAAGACCGATCGTATGACGCTTAACAACTTTTATGAAAAGAAACTACGATTGACAGATACAAATCCTGTCCAGAGAGAGGAAATTAATAGACAAATTGCTAATTTATTACAAAATGATCTTATAGAACACAGTTATTCCAACTATAATAGCCCATTGATACTTGTGCCAAAGAAAAATTCAAATGGACAGAAATCCTACCGCATGTGTGTCGACTTTAGGGCCGTAAACAAAAAATTGATAGCAGACAAATTCCCACTTGCACGAATAGACGATATTCTTGATAATCTAGGCAGAGCCAAATATTTTTCTACATTGGATTTGTATTCAGGTTTTCATCAAATTTCATTAAATAAAGATTCTAGAGACATCACTTCATTCAGCACGGATCGTGGTGCTTTTCGATGGAAAGTTTTACCATTCGGTTTAAACGTAGCTCCTTGCCTTTTCAGGAATTTCTCCAAACCAAGCCTTTTTATATGTCGATGATCTTATAGTCATTGGAAGTAGCGAAGCTCACCATCTTAAAAATTTAGAACAAGTCTTTAAAACATGCAAAAAATTTAATTTGCGTCTAAATCCCGAAAAATGCAACTTCATGCGTTCAGAAGTCACTTTCTTAGGACACAAATGTTCGTCAAAAGGTCTACTTCTAGACGATTCCAAAATAATTGCAATAAAGAAATATCCGAAACCTTGCGATAAAGATGCAGTAAGACGATTTGTGGCATTCGCCAATTACTACCGAAGGTTTATACCAAATTTTGCTTCAATAGCAGCACCTTTAAATAAACTTAGCAGAAAAAGAGTATAATTTAAATGGGATGAGTCATTTGATATAGCATTTGAAAAACTTCGAAAATCTTTAATTTCTTCTCAAATTCTCCAATACCCAGACTTCAAAAAGGAATTTATAATTACCGTCGACGCTTCAAAAATTGGTTGTGGTGCCATTTTAAGTCAAAATAAAGATGGCATTGACTTTCCAATTTGTTTCGCGTCCAAATCATTTAATAATTCAGAACAAAAGAAATCAATAATTGAGTTAGAGCTTTTAGCTATATTTTTTGCAATAAAACAGTTCAGACCATACGTATATGGCACACACTTTACCGTCAAGTCCGATCATCGTCCATTAGTTTACTTGTTTAATATGAAAGACCCCTCTTCAAAACTTTCACGTATCAGACTTGAACTAGCAGAATACAACTTCACTATTGAATACATAAAAGGTAAAACGAACGTAGGAGCAGATGCACTCTCTCGCATCACAATAGAAGAAATTAAAAATTCAGGCAAATCAATTTTAGCAGTACAGACAAGATTACAGACAAAACAAGAACGCAACAACAAATATTCAAAGAAGAAAAAGTTAAGGAAAACATAAAATTACAAGTTTATGATAATTTTTCAAACAAATTTTCAAAGAAAATACGCAGAGTAAAATCCCAAATAAATTATGATAAAAGTGGTAAAATTACGAATTTTGAGATAAATGCGCATTTAAAACACAAAACAATTGAGTTAATTAAGGTTGCGTGTGCTAACAAAATAATACATTTAGATGAATTACTTTTGAAGCTCCAAAAAGAAGCTGGCAAACGCAATATTAATAAAATCGAATTGCAAAAAAATGATAATCTTTTAAAATATTTTTCGATATCAGATCTGAAAACCACTGGGAATAAAATTTTAAAACGTTTAGAAATCATCCTAACCGAACCCGTAGAAACTGTGACAGACGAAGAAAAAAAACAACAATTAATAACAATTTACCATACCGACCCAATTTTAGGAGGACATTTCGGTAGCAAAAAAGTTTATGCAAGCCTCAGAACCAAATATTATTGGAAAGGCTTGACGCGCCATATAGCGAAATTTGTTAAAAACTGTGAAAAATGTCTTTTGAATAAGGTTAAGCCAAAAACAAAAGAAAATTTAGTCCTAACCGAAACACCCTGTAAGCCATTCGACATTGTTGTAATTGACACTATAGGACCCCTACCTCAATCCGATAATAGTAACAAGTTCGCTGTCACCATTATATGCGATCTCAGTAAATACTTAGTAACGATTGCGATACCTGATAAAAGTGCAAAAACGGTTGCATCAGCTATTTTTGAAAATTTCATACTAATATATGGCATTATGAAAACAATCAAAACTGATTTAGGTACCGAATACAAAAATGAAATTTTTTCAGAGTTAACAAAACTATTAGAAATCGAACACAAATTTTCCACAGCGTACCATCATGAAACTCTCGGCACAGTAGAGCGAAACCACAGAGTTTTCAATGAACATTTAAGATCTTTTCTAAATCCCAATTTTTCCGGCTGGGATGTTTACTTGAAATATTTCACCTTTCTTCATAACACAACAACAAACACAGTATTCGATAATAAATTCTCACCATATGAATTAGTCTTCGGCAAAGCAGCTAATTTACCAAAGGAACTGCAAACCGATAAAATAGACCCGATTTATAACATAGAAAACTATTCGAAAGAAGTTAAATTTCGATTTCAAAAAACTCACGAATTAACAAAAAAAGCAGTTACAGAACACAAATTAAAAAATCAAACCGGATATAACAAAAGTTCACAACCAATATCTGTCAAGATATTTGACAAGGTATTGCTTGAAAAAGAACCCCGCGACAAGCATAATAGTATCTATATTGGTCCTTATACCGTAATAGGTATCGACGGTGTAAACGTCACGTTAATTGATGACGAAACGAAAAAGGAAAAAATAGTACATAAAAATAGAACAAGAAAAATTAATTAAATTAAATTTTAAAATTCAAATATAATTTAAAGTTAATTTCTATTGTTAAATTAGAATATTTTTTTTCTTACAAATTTGAAAAAAAGTTAACGAAATCAAATAAATTTAAACAATCATTAAAAATTAATAATCCATACAGTAGAATTAATACACAAAAATAAAATTTTTTTTAATTATAAAAATTAAATTTAAGTCCTACTTTAGAACTAAACTTTAGAATTTAATTTTTAATTTAGATCTAAACATAGATGTAGATTTAAATTTAGTTTAACAGTCTTAAACTTTTATTAAGATAAAATACATCACGTTTGGGACAGAAGAATTTGGCCAATTCTTCTTTTCCAAAGGGGGATGATGTAAGGCAACCCTTATGATAAGTGTTGAGTGACCATAACATCAATCATTAAATATTAACCACGTCAATTTTTTTGACCACACCAATCACTCACAATGAGGGTTACCTTAACAAACGTCACTTTGGATGACGCCAATTAATTTCGCGCATTCAACTCGTCAAGAAGAAAAAATTTAAGCAGCTCACACATATACATATATATATGTGTTACATATCTAAATTTGTGAACATTTTTATATTCAACAAATAAATTTTAAAAAGACGATACTTAAAAAGTAAAGTTCATCAGTTCTTGTGTTTTATATTGAAATCGGTGTGTGTGCGAGAAGTATACGCAATTAGTATTGTGTGCCTTACTTAAGTTGCGTTAAAGGGTTTGGAGATAACCTGCGTCAACTACGACGCAAGAATAAAGATGTCCACGGTGGTCATCTTACAGGTGTTTGGGGGTCGGTATGAAGGTATCACCCCACACCAATTTTATGAAAAAATAATTGTCACATGTTAGTAAAGCCGTGACCAAAGTTTAACGTTGATATCTCTACTGGAAGTATATTTGGCCACCACCTCCATATAAGACCGATCAGTGTGCGGCGTAGGAAACAATCCTTAACACCTTCTGGTGGTTAAGAGAACTACGATATGTAGAAGTTAAACAAAAGCGGCGATATAACACCACCGTGTTTAATTCTGCTGGGTATAGATGTTACGTTCCTGAATTGCACCGATGCCTGCCGTCCAGACAGATAATTTGCGGTCTACCTTTTGAGACTAGGAGGAAGGAAGGACCCTTACACGTCATGCACTAACGTGCCGTGGTTGATTGTATCAAAAGCTTTTGATAAGTCTATCTCTTCTGGTAGTATTGTTACGTACCATATATATATTGGAAATTTTGTTAAGCCCCTTTTCTTTAAAGTAGTGTACCATGGGTACATGATAGCATCGTTTTACTTTATCTGCAAATGCAAGCTTTATTTCATATATCGTATTTTAAAAATATTACCAGCATACTTTTCTGCATACACGGATACCCTGTACCTCTCACAAAAATAAACGCATTTTTATACTCAGTTGAGCAGAGCTCACAGAGTATATTAACTTTGATTGGATAACGGTTGGTTGTACAGGTATAAAGGAATCGAGATAGATATAGACTTCCATATATCAAAATCATCAGAATCGAAAAAAAAAAATTTTATTGAGCCATGTCCGTCCGTCCGTCCATCCGTTAACACGATAACTTGAGTAAATTTTGAGGTATATTGATAAAATTTGGTATGTACCTGAGCACTCATCTCAGATCGCTATTTAAAATGAACAAAATCGGACCATAACCATGCCCACTTTTTCGATATCGAAAATTTCGAAAAACCGAGAAAGTGCGATAATTCATTACCAAAGACTGCTAAAGCGACGAAACGTGGTAGGTGGGTTGACCTTATCACGCAGAATAAAAACTTAGTAAAATTTTGGACAGCGTAGTACCGGCCACTTTTAAAAGAAGGTAATTTCACAGTTTTGCAAGCTGTAATTTAGGAGCCGTTGAATATATCATGATTAAAATTAATAAAAATTAGCAAAATCGGATTACGAACACGCCCACTTAAAAAAAATTTTTTTTAAAGTCAAATTTTAACAAAAAATTGAATATCGTTTCAATATATAAGTAAATTATGTCAAAATTCAACTCCAGTAATGATATGGCGCAACAAAATACAAAAATAAAAGAAAATTTCAAAATGGGCATGGCTCCGCCCTTTTTCATTTAATTTGTCTAGAATACTTTTAATGCCATAAGTTGAACAAAAAATTACTAATCCTTGCGAAATTTGGTAGGGGCATAGATTCTATGACGATAACTGTTTCTGTGAAAATGGGCGGAATCGGTTGAAGCTACGCCCAGTTTTTACACACAGTCGACCGTCTTTCCTTCCGCTCGGCCGTTAACACGATAACTTGAGCCAAAATCGATATATCTTTACTAAACTTAGTTTACGTATTTAACTGAACTCACCTTATCTTGGTATAAAAAATGGCCGAAATCCGACAATGGCCAAGCCCACTTTTTCGATATCGAAAATTACGAAAAATTTTAAAAATGCCATAATTCTATACCAAATATGAAAAAAGGGATTAAACTTGGTAATTGGATTGGTTTATTGACGCAAAATATAACTTCAGAAAAAAACTTAGTAAAATGAGTGTGCCACCTCCCATATTAAGTAGAAGAAAATGAAAAAGTTCTGCAGGCCGAAATCAAAAGCCTTGCAATCTTGGCAGGAACAGTATCGTGGTGTTATATATATAAATAAATTAGCGGTACCCGACAGATGATGTTCTGGGTCAACCTGGTCCACATTTTGTTCGATGTCTCGAAAACGCCTTCACATATACAACTAAGGGCCACTCCCTTTTAAAACCCTCATTAGTACCTTTAATTTGATACCCATATCGTACAAACACGTTACAGATTCAACCCTGGCCCACCTTTATGGCGATATCTCGAAAAGGCGTCCATATATAGAACTAAAGTCCATTCCCTTTTAAAATACTTATTAACACCTTTCGTTTGATAACCATATCGTACAAACATATCCTAGAGTCAGCCCTGGTCCACCTTTATGGCGATATTTCGAAAAGGCGCCCACCTATAGAACTAAGGATCACTCCTTTTTAAAATACTCATTAACAGCTTTCATTTGATAACCACATCGTACAAACACATTCTAGAATCACCCCTGGTCCACTTTATGGCGATATCTCGAAAAGCGTCCACCTATGTTACTAAGGCCCACTCCGTTTTAAATAATCATTAACACCTTTCATTTGATACCCATATCGTACAAAAACGTTACAGAGTCACCCCTGGCCCACCTTTATGGCGATATCTCGAAAAGGCATCCACCTATAGAACTAAGGCGCACTCTCTTTTAATTAATAATTAACAGCTTTCTTTTGATACCCACATCGTACAAACACATTCTAGAGTCACCCCTGGTCCACTTTATGGCGATATCTCGAAAAGCGTCCACCTATGTTACTAAGGCCCACTCCCTTTTAAATAATCATTAACACCTTTCATTTGATACCCATATCGTACAAAAACGTTACAGAGTCACCCTGGTCTACCTTTATGGCGATATCTCAAAAACGCGACCACCTATAGAACTAAAGTCAACTCCCTTTTAAAGTACTCATTAACACCTTTAATTTGATACCCATATCGTTCAAAGAAATTCTAGAGTCACCCCTGGTCCACCTTTATGGCGATATCTCGAAAAGATGTCGACCGATTTCACCAAGGCACACTCCCTTTTAAAATATTTATTAACACCTTTCATTTGATACCCATATCGCACAAAAACGTTATAGAGTCACCCCTGGTCCACCTTTATGGCGATATCTCGAAAAGACGTTCACCTATAGAACTAGGCCCACCCCTACTCATTAACGCTTTCATTTGATACCCTTATCGTACGAACAAATTCTAGAGTCACTCCTGGTCCACCTTTATGGCGATATCTCGAAAATACGTCCATCTATAGAACTAGGGCCCACCCCCTTTTAAAATACTCATTAACGCTTTCATTTTCTACCCATATCGCACAAACAAATTCTAGAGTCACCCCTGGTCCACCTTTATGGCGATATCTCGAAAAGGTGTCGACCGATATCACTAAGGCCCACTGCCTTTTAAAATACTTATTAACACCTTTCATTTGATACCCATATCGTAAAAACACGTTATAGAGTCACCCCTTGCCCACCTTTATGGCGATATCTCGAAAAGACGTCCACCTATAGAACTAGGGCCCACCCCCTTTTACAATACTCATTACCACCTTTCATTTGATACCCATATCGTATAAACACATTCTAGAGTCACCCCGGTCCACCTTTATTGCGATATCTCGAAAAGGTGTCCACCTGTAGAACTAAGGCCCACTCCCTTTTAAAATACTAATTAGCACCTTTCATTTGATATCCATATCGTACAAACACATTCTAGAGTCAACCCTGGTCCACCTTTATTGCGATATCTCGAAAAGGCGTCCACCTATAGAACTAACGCCCACTCCCTTTTAAAATACTTATTAACACCTTTCATTTGATACATCCGTATAAAACGCATTCTAGAGTAACCTCTGGTCCACCTTTATGGCGATATTTCGAAAAGGCGTCCACCTATAGAACTAAGGATCACTCCATTTTAAAATATTCATTACCACCTTTCATTTGATACCCATATCGTACAAACACATTCTAGAGTCACCCCTGGTCCACCTTTATTGCGATATCTCGAAAAGGCGTCCACCTATAGAACTAAGGCCCACTCCCTTTTAAAATACTTATCAACACCTTTCGTTTGATACCCATATCGTACAAACACATTCTAGAGTCAACCCTGGTCCACCTTTATTGCGATATCTCGAAAAGGCGTCCACCTATAGAACTAAGGCCCACTCCCTTTTAAAATACTTATTAACACCTTTCATTTGATACCCATATCGTACAAACGCATTCTAGAGTCACCCCGGGTCCACCTTTATGGCGATATCTCGAAAAGGCGTCCACATACAGAACTAAGGATCACTCCCTTTTAAAATACTCATTACCGCCTTTCATTTGGTACTCATATCGTACAAACACATTCTAGAGTCACCCCTGGTCCACCTTTATGGCGACATCCCGAAATGGCGTCGACCTTTAGAACTATGTTCCACTCCCTTTTAAAATACTCTTTAATACCTTCCAATCGATACCCATGTCATACAAACACATTCCAAGGTTACCCTAGGTTCATTTTCGTACATAGTGATTTTCCCTTATTTTGTCTCCAAAGCTCTCACACCCGAACTTAGCCTTCCTTACTTGTTTTTATTTAATCTAAGTCAACGACCTTAAAGATTCTTGTGTTGAGGTAGGTCGGGATACAAAATTATCATATTACACCCTAGCAAAAATGTTCATAGATATAGGTACTTTTAACAATTAAATATTGTAAGCAAACTTAAATTCACTATTCTCTTTAGAAGCCATATATCCCTAACTTTTACTTTATACAGACCTTATATATAGGTATAAGCCACTATGAGTTGAATTGTTAAATAAAATATTGTTATGAATTGCTGATTTAAAAATTTTGGTCTGATTTACAAGGAAGTGCAGGTGGTAGAAAGCGGCTTTAAGAACACCAACAAAGCCATGGCAGGGCGGGTGCAGAGCAGTCACCAAAGTCGTTGCAAACAGGCGCTGCATCGGGTGTAAGGGCATGAAACACTCAAAGTGGGAGACGGTTAGTCTGGAGTTGTGGCTGTTTAATGTATAAATTAAGTTTTGTTAGGATCATAGTCAGAGGAGAAAGGGGCTTGGTCAACCGCTAAGAATTTTACCCACCCCATGCTGAAACTCCGGGAACTAGCGAGTGCACATGTCTTAGCGGTTGGCAGCAACACAAGGCCTTATCGTTGAACTGATACTTCAGTTTCGCCAGGCTCAGGCTATCAGCTCATAACAATAGGCTTAGTCCTTATCCGCTTTTGATTGGATCTATATATAATACTAAAGACTATATTTCCGCCATATTGCAAAGTGATATCAACGGATTTTTATTAATGGTTTGCAAAACTTTTAAGTTTTCTTTTGTTTTAATGTGGGCGGCACCACGCGAATTTTACAAAATTGTTATAAATTTATATTGCGCATAGCAATTTTTTTATCCACTCGTCAAGTTTCCCCACTTCATCAATATTTTTTAAAATATAGTTCCTTTTTCCCATTTTTGAAAGTAGACGTGGATATAATCTGATATCGACCATTTTCAATACCAATATATCGTCGACGATGCTGTAAAAGCTGCTTACTCCATCTACGAAGTTTTCACAGTAGAACGGAAAAGCTCTATTGCATGACAAGTTAAAATGTATTGAAATTTTATGCAGTTATCAGCTTTTCATAATTTTTTTACCACCATATGCAGAAATTGTTCCCAATCCACCATTATCAAAAAGTCGGTTTAAGTTAAACGCGGAGCTTTTACCGCATCGTTGACAATTTAATTTATGTTGATGTTGTGGGGTTAATGGACTTAACTTTGTAGACCATCTTGGCTCTTGGCTTGGTATCGGCGAAAATTACAGAGGTAAAGTATTAATACTTTACTCCATACTTGGAAAAAAGCATCGAGTACGAAATACTCGAGTATTTTTTGGTAAAGTATCGATACTACTCACTCAGTACTCGTATCGGTCTACCACTAGCCATGACTATCCATCTGGAATACTAAGAATGATGTATGATAGTGAGAAAGCTGATTTCAATCTAAATTCTCCACCTCGTTGAAGTTGTGCCATATGCGTGAATTAGTAAAAGAACGTAGGCGGTGAATTGATTATTTGTTGGTATTTTTACTAACAGTATTGTATCTAAAAACATGTTTCAACGTACTTTTGGCCCTAAAATAGCAATTTGTTCAAAATAACTTATACTACTGACGTATCACGTAGTTTTCTTTCGTATCGTGTTCGATCTGTGAACGTATGTTACGATTCGGACCAGTATTTATTTGGAAATACCATTTTATATAGTTATAGCTCATGATTAATACTCTCCTACAATTTTTTCATCCTTCTACTCTCTTTCTCCCCTTTCCATACTTTATCTTTATGCCTCTTTTTGATCCTCGGGCTATCCTCTACCTTTCTCTCTGCCTCTACCGCATCTTATCTTCTTGCCTCTCCTTCTGTCTTTTCGTAGCTCTCCTTCCATCACAGCCTCCTGATTCTTCACATCTTTCTTTATTTTTACAGTAGTAATGTTACAATTTGAATATCAAAGTTCAGCGAGATGTCTTTATTATGTATTTGTTTAACGAGACATTTTTGGTTTCTTCTAGTACATTTAATTAAGGGAAGTTCTCAAAAATTGTTGATCTTTTATAAAGGTTCAAATTTCATTCATTTAGCATAAATCGAATTACGATATTTTTCCGCATATGCAATAAAGAGTATAATAAAAATGCAAATCGTTGGTAGTCATATGATCATTATATTCAGGCCAAGTTAATTCAGACAGCACTTTTTTAACATTTTGAAAAATTCAAACCGACTACTGCGATAGGATGTAACGGTGTGACAACCTTGAGCCTTACTTGTAATTTGTTGAACTTTCTCGAAAGCTGGATGATAAACGCCTTCTGATAAGACTATAATATCGGACTGGCTTGAATAAAATTGTAATATGTTATCAACGTAAATTAAGTCTAGGACCTTATCGAACTAAGTATAGACCTTACATATATTTAATACGTCTATGGACTTACCAGAGGTTTTCTCAACAACCAAACTAAAAAATCCTATCAAAAACCAGGATCTAGAACTAGAAGCCTCCTAGAACCTATGCCATTTGTTGCTTATAGACCTGATTGCTGTGCCAATGTAGTGTTACCAAAATCATAGCACTAGAAAATCATCTAACAGCTTTCCCGTGAGCAAAAAAAATCTAGCGCATATCCATAGATCACAGGTTTATGCACCGGTTTTGAAGACAAAAAATTAATGGTAGGTAAATAATTAATTATTTACAGGCCAATAGAACCAAAAATAACATTAACTACTTTCAGTCTAAAAAAAGGCACCCATAAGTTCTATGAAAGCAAGAGCTTAAATGGAAATTATATGGGCTACTACTTCAAGAATCCTCGTTTAATGAGATAATAGCACCTGACTGGCTTACTCAATCAATTGACGGACGCCGAAGCACATACACACTATAAAAGAAATATACTGGCTGACATATTTTTTCTCCCATTCATTTGATAAAATGCAGGTTTTAACTGTGAAAAACGTTGGAAAAGTACCTCTAAGAACTTTTTTTGCATGTACCTCGTTGTAGAATTTTTTTTCATCTTTGTTGGGTAAACAAAATTCAGCTGTTGCCACATTTACAAATTGTCTAGATAATAAAAATAAGACCAATAATGCCGAACAAATAAGCATGCCCCTTAGGCGGCCTTAAGCTGTGACTGAAAAGCTGCTCAGTAGTTTAACTTGAGCTTAAATTTTAATAGAGTTTAAGCTTAGCTTAACCAACAACTAAGAACCATTTTTTTCAATGATGAGATCCTACAGACACCCTTTCCCGAACCCGAGTTACTTGAGATATTCCAACACAACTTTAGACCACGCGTACGTCAACAATTATTATACGTGAATATAAGCTCGCTAGCGGAGTTGCGCATGTTATGATTAAAAGGCGAAGTCTGCTACACGAAATCGCGAAACCAATTAGCCAATTACCGGTGGCCAACGCCCGGCAACAACAGCGAAGCTATGTGGATGAGGTGGACGATGCAGACAGCTTGGCAGAAGATCCGGAGCTCGAGATAACTGAAGTGGGAAGAAATACAGCAAGGCCAAAGTTAGTTTGCTGGAACTACCAAGCCGACGGTCATAGATACATGGATTGCCTGGAGGACAGATCAGTATTTTGCTATGGATGTGGTACCTAAGAGGTTTACCGCCCGAAATTTCCGACCTGCAGTCCGGGAAACTTGAAGGAGCGTGAGGTTTCAAGACAGAGTCCTCGCAACGACATGAAGAAAAAGAATATCCCAATACGGTCGAACGGCAGTGTTAAACCACCCACCCGCACTAATGTACAAGCTAAACCCAACCCATTTGTGCACAAAATCATCCTTTATGAAATACGGTTAGCTAAATATAATCAATGTAGAGACCGAATTTTCAAAAATAAAACTGTAGATAACCCAACCCGTTCCTCTACCAGAATAAAATAATTTTGGAAACGCGTAAAAAGAAGCCGAAGGGTAGTTAACACTTTTATCTCTACCATTGAGCACAAACCCTCCGATTTCAGACCATATGCCAAGGTCGAACTTTTAGGCACAGAATACTTAGGTCTCTTAGACAGTGGAGCTCAGGTTTCATGTTTAGGCTGCACTTTAGCAGAGCGCATTTGTAGAGACGACAAACTGCGTAAACATACAATGTCCCTCTGTACGGCGGACGGAAAACAACAAATTGTTTATGGCATCGTTGACTTTTTGTTGTTGATGTTGTAGCAGTGCTTCGCCCCATCATCAATGTCCTCTAACGGGAGTCCAAGGAATCTTGCAGTTTCAACAGGGGTGTACCATAATGAGAGGGGTGTTAGAGGCGTTGGTTCCACATTACAATTAAAGAGATGGTTGGTGTCATGTGGGGACACTATGCAAACGGGGCATACATTTTGTATGTCGGGGTTGATTCTGGATAGGTAAGAGTTTAACCTGTTACTGTATCCAGGTCGAAGTTGAGCTAGAGTGACTCGCGTTTCCCTGGGGAGTATGCGTCCCTCTTCCGTAAGTTTTGGGTACTGTTCTTTGAGTACTGGATTCACCGGGCAATTCCTGGCATAAAGGTCCGGCGCCTGTTTGTGGAGTTCGATGAGGACCTGGTTGTGTTTTTTGCTTCATACGGCTGAGTTCTCAGGTGCCATATTTCCTCGTAATGCTTACGGAAGTGACTCCTTAAGCCCCTGGGCGGTGTTGGCTCATCAATCAGATGTCGGTTGGGATGCCCAGGTTTCTGGGTATTCAACAGGAGATGTTTGGTTAGCATCTCATTTCTCTCCCTGATGGGGAGTATTCTCGCCTCATTATGTAGGTGGTGTTCTGGGCACATAAGAAGACAACCCGTGGCGGTTCTGAGGGTAGTATTTTGGCAGGCCTGTAGCTTCTTCCAGTGAGTGGTCTTTAGGCTTGGCGACCATATCGGGGACGAGTAGCATGCAATCGACTGGCCAATTGCTTTCTAAGTAGTAATGAGCGTTTCTTTATCTTTTCCCCAAGTACTGTCAGCAAAAGATTTGAGGATTTTATTACGGCTCTGGATTTTTGGTACAATTGCGGCTGCATGCTGACCAAAATGTAGATCCTGATCAAATGTCACACCCAAGATTTTGGGGTGTAGGACAGTTGGTAGTGTAGTGCCATCGACGTGGATGTTCAAAATGGTCGACATTTGGGACGTCCATGTTGTAAATAAGGTCGCGGATGATTTAGTCGGTGATAATACCAGGTTTCGTGAGGCGAAAGAAACTGTAGAGATCAGGGAGGTAGCCGTTTATTCTGTTGCAAAGCTCATCGGTCTTTGGGCCTGGGCCTGTGGCCATTATTGTGCAGTCATCGCCGTAGGAAACGATAATAACTCCTTCTGGTGGCGAAGGTAGCTTTTATATGTAGAAGTTAATCAAAAGTGTGGATAGGACACCACCCTATGGCAGCCCTTGTTTAATTTTTCTTGATTTAGATGATTCGTTTCTAAATTGCACCGATGCCTGCCGGCCACCCAGACAATTTGCGGTCCACTTTTTAAGACATGGGGGAAGGGTAGACCCTTCCAGGTCTTGCAGTAACGATTCATGGTTGACCATATCAAAAGCTTTTGATAGGTCTAGCGCAACAAGTACTGTTCTATGGTGGGGGTTTTGATTTAAACCGCAATTTATTTGGTTGCTAATGGCATTTAGCGCGGTGGTGGTGCTATGGAGTTTTATGAAGCCATGCTGATGACAGGCTAGCTGCAAATTTGCTTTGAAGTAGGGAAGCAAAATGGCTTCAAGCGTCTTGGCTACTGGCGATAGGAGAGACATCGGGCGATATGACTCTCCTATGTTAGCTGGTTTTTCAGGCTTTAGTAGCGGGACCACCTTGGCCATTTTCCATTTTTCGAGAATGACGAAAGTGGAAAGAGACAGGCTGAAGACATGCGCTAAATATTTGAAACCTCCTTTCCCTAGGCTTTTAAGCATCGGCATGGCTATGCCGTCTGCCACTGCTTTGGATGGTTTATCATGACCGTTGGCGTCCTCAACCTCTTTGGCGGTGATGGTAATTGGAGACGCGCTGAATTTATGTTTATGTGCGCGTCTGTTGGCCCTCCGTCTATCTTTGTTTACAGTAGAATGCATTATATATATTTTTGGCAAAAAGCGCTCGCGCATTTTTTCGCATCCGACAGCACTTTATCGCCAAACGCGATGGAAATTTTGTCATTGTGCTTAGACGGATTCGATAGGGACTTTACTGTGGACCAAAGTTTACCTACACCGGCAGAGAGGTTATAACCGCTTAGGTGCTCCTCCAATTTCTCCCGCTTGTGTTCATCCACAAGCATTCTGATGCGTTCGTTTATATCCCTTATTTGGAGGTCGCCGGGATCGAGCTGTCTTATAAGGTCACATTCTCTCGCTAAGTTTACGGCCTCCGCCGGAAAATGAGGCCTAATTTCGGGAATTCTACCGGCGGGAATGAAGTGAGTCGAAGCGGATTCAATAACCTTGCGGAAAGCAGGCTCCCCTTGCCAAAACTCAGTCGGGATAGGGAGGGCAACAAAGCGGTTGTCTATAAAGCATTTGTATTCGGGCCACTTTCCTTTTTTGAAGTTTATGAAAGTGCGTTTTTCTGTGACGATGAAGTCGGCGGTGCACGCGAGCGAAATAAGTATAGACAGGTGGTCGGATGCCAATGTTACCATCGGCTGCCAGTTGACGCAGTTTACGAGTCCTGCGCCCATGATGGATATATCCGGCCAACTGTGACAGCTTCCTACCATACGTGTGGGACGTCTCCATTTATTGTGCAGAACGTCGTTTCTTCTATTTGATCCGCCAACATCTCACCCCTACTGTCTGCCTGCAAGTTTGAATGCCATAGATAGTGATGGGCATTGAAATCGCCCAAGATAACGCGATTATTGCCAGTGAGTAAGGCGCTGATATTAGGGCGGTATCCACTGAAGCAACAGGTGCAGGAGGAATGAAGATGTTGATGATTTCTAGGTTTGCATCACCTGACCGGACAGATAAGTCTTGACGTTCTAAGACACTGTCCTTGCGGCCGATGTCGGCATCAATGATATTGCACTGAGTGGTGTATGATAAACGCGAGGCCGCCTCCATTTCCGCTCTCGCGATCTTTTCTGTGGACATTATACCCAGAACAGGTCTGCAGAGCAGATCTTGCTGTGAGTTTAGTCTCTTGAATCACAGCAATGCGGATGTTGTGCCGCTTCATGAAATCGACTATCGTCGTGATCTTCCCAGTTAATCCATTACAGTTTAACTGCAGAATTCTGAAGTGCAACGGGAGGACTTCGTCACTCTGGGAGTAAGTGACGGGCGAATACGCCTGGGTTGTCAAAGGATAGGTCGCAACTGCTGTTGTGGCATTGGGACTGGACGTTCTTGGGTAAGCATTGGGGTACCCGGTGTATTTGTGTATGCGGCCTGGCAATATGGCGCAATGAAACCCGTCGGGGGGTTGCCGTCGCGGAGTTCAGAATATCTATCAAAGTGACACCGTCCAAGGCAGGAGCTGAATTGGGCGGCTGTCGCAAACATATATATTCTGTACTGGCAAACGGTGCAAAAGGAGGTAGTGACTAAGAGTCTGTTTCCCTGACTTACACGATTGCTGCCGGAAAAGAGGGGGAGAGAAGACGCGGGCAGGGGCTGTTGCTCGGAATTGCTTCCGACTCTACTACGGAGATTGTAGGTATGACTAGCAGCAGTCGTATGAGTTGGTGGCGCCGTGGGGGCGAGAAGCAGCGGGTACTTGTTGTGGCTTGCTGAGCAGCGGGGCTGCTGGAAGGTAGTGGGGGCGCACTAAGGAGTAGACTACGGGACGCCCTTGGGCGTGAACAGCAAGGAGCCACAAAATATTTATAGAAGTTAAGTGGACGTCTGGTTTTGGGATCTAGCCCAGAACAACCTATCCGATGCAACCATCCCTTACACGAGACACACCGACAACACTATGACCGTCCTAAAAAAATTCTTTTCCGGCAGACGCAGCAAACCCATTTCTCAGGACCGGGGTCAGGAGACGGACCCGGATTGGATTCGATACCTTCCCGGAGCAAGAGAATATGGAGCAGTCCCGCTACAAGGAGCTGCTGGGAGGATGACAATTTGTGGGAGGGACGCAACAAATTCAATGGGGTTACACTGAAATGAGAGTCCTTGGTCGGGAAAAATCCCGAGTCGCTCCGGTACATAGGAGCACTGCCTTGGGAAGCGCATCGTCGACTTAGTAGTTAGGTTTGAGAAAAAAGAAGATGTCATAAGTATGTCGCAGAAGATAATTTTTGGATCAAGTTCCAAATTGCCCAGATGAAAACACTCTTTCCTTGAGTAGAGAGCAACAACAACAATTAGATTTAATAAAAAATATATTCCCATCTTTTGAGGAAGAAAGTCTGGAAAGACTTTATTGATGGAGTACGTCATAGAGCTCCAACCAAACGTGCGTCCGATAAAGCAATGATACTTCCCGATATCTCCAGCTATTGAAAAATTAGCTCGTGCAGAGATAGAAGAAATGCTAAGGTTAGGTGCAATCGAGGAGGGTTCAAACATTACATGGTCCATTCCGATTGTTTCAGTGAAAAAGCCAAATAAAGTCCGTGTTTGTTTAGATTCTAGGAAACTCAATAGCGTAACAATTAAAGACGCTGGACCCCATACCTCGTATTGATGGTATTATGAGTAGAATACCTAAGGCAAGATTTATTAGTTCCCTCGAGTTGCGACGAGGTTTTTGGCAAATCCCCCTCGCAGAAAACTCCCGAGAATACATCTGTTTCACCATCCCAAATAGTCCGCTTTACCGATACCGCCTTATGCCTTTCGGTCTTTGCAATGCCCCGCAAGTACTATGTCGCTTGATGGATCGTATTATTCCATCAACACTAAAAAACTAAGTATTCTTCTATTTGGACGATCTTTTAATAGTATCGGAAATATTCGATACCCACATTTCCGTTTTGTCCGAAGTCGTTCATAATGTGAGGAAAGCAGGTCTTACCATAAACGTCGAAAAGAGCAGATTCTCATCAGGGAAGTGAAGTATCTCGGATATATAGTAGGTGATGGTATCTTGAAAACAGACTCTGACAAAGTTTCAGCGGTTACTAATTACCCAGTTCCAACAAATGTCAAACAACTAAGGCGCTTTTCGGGCATGGCTGGGTGGTACAGGCGGTTTGCAGAGAACTTCGCGTCCATTACAACACCGTTATCTAATCTTTTGAGAAATTGCAAACATTTTACTTGGAATGACGAAGTCCAAAAATCATTTCACAGTTTAAAGAATATGCTTTGTTCCGCGCCAATGTTGGCCAGTCCTAACTATGAGATCCCTTTTATAATTCAATGTGATGCAAGCAAACTCGGTGTCGGTGCTGTGCTGTCCCAGAAAGATGCTGAGGGTATTGAGGTGTTCAAAAATTAAATGAGGCCCAAAGTTACTACAGCGTTACCGAGTTGGAATGTCTGACGGCTATGCTTAGTCTCAAGCAGTTTAGGGCATACGTGGAAGGCCAGGAATTCACGATTGGGACCGATCACGCCAGTTTACAATGGCTCATGCGGCAGACCGAGATGGTCCTTAAAATTGCAAGCATATAGGTTCAAAATCGAACATAGAAAATGTTCCTTAATTGTTGTACCGGACAGTCTCTCAAGGCAAAATTCCGACACAGCTGCCGAAATTAACGAGTTAGAAGTCAGCCCCTTAGTTGATTTGAGTTCGTCCGAATTTTTCTCCGAAGACTACAAAAAAATTGTTAGTCGGGTCCGAAATAATGAATCACATTTACCAGAACTCCAAATTATTGATGAAAAGGTATATAAAAGAACGTAACATGCCGATGGAAATCCGGCACGTGAGACTTTTAACTGGAGGTTGTGGATACCGAAAACTTTGGCTGGACAGGTAATTGAAAATGCCCACTGTCCTCCAAACAAATGCCACGGTGGCATAGCGAAAACTTTAGAGTGGCTGAGACTTAATCTATATTGGCCAAACATGACTACCGATGTTAAAGATTACGTTGTGAGATGCCAGGCTTGCCGACAGAGTAAAGCCCCTAATTCGATATTATGACCACCTATGTCTGCTCAGTATGCTGTCCAACGGTCATTTCAAAATCTCTATATTGATATAATTGGTCCTTATCCAAGACCAAAGCAGGGAAATAGGGACATACTGATTTTGTTTGATCATCTCACCATATTCCCCCTGCTAAAAGCTATCCGTAACTTTAATACCACCTTGATTTGCAGTTTCTTGAAAGATAATGTTTTTAGCGTTTTCGGCACTCCCTAAATAATCTTTAGCGACAATGGGAAGCAATTCAAATCACAACAGTTTAGCAGTCTATTGGCAGAGCGGGTTATTAAGCATATCTTCACGGCCTTTTATAGTCCCCAGGCCAACGCCAGTGAGCGAATTAATCGGTCAACTATAGCAGGCATTAGGTCCTATTTGAAAGAAGATCAAACATGTTGGGACAAGGTGTACCATGGGTACATGATAGCATCGTTTTACTTTATCTGTAAATGCAAGCTTTATTTCATATTTCGTATTTTAAAATGATTACCAGCATACTTTTCTGCATACACGGATGCCCTGTACCCACAAAAATAAACGCATTTTTATACTCAGTTGGGCAGAGCTCACAGAGTATATTAACTTTGATTGGATAACGGTTGGTTGTATATGGTATAAAGGAATCGAGATAGATATAGACTTCCATATATCAAAATCATCAGGATCGAAAAAAAAATTTGATTGAGCCATGTCCGCCCGTCCGTTAACACGATAACTTGATTAAATTTTGAGGTATCTTAATGAAATTTGGTATGTAGGTTCCTGAGAACTCATCTCCGATCGCTATTTAAAATGATATCGGACTATAACCACGCCCACTTTTTCGTTATCGAAAATTACGATAAACCGAAAAGGTGCGATAATTCATTACCAAAGACGGATAAAGCGATGAAACTTGGTAGGTGAGTTGAACTTATGACGCAGAATAGAAAATTAGTAAAAGTTTGGACAATGGACGTGGCACCGCACACTTTTAAAAGAAGGTAATTTAAAAGTTTTGCAAGCTGTAATTTGGCAGTCGTTGAAGATATCATGATGAAATTTGGCAGGAACGTTACTCCTATTACTATATATATGCTTAATAAAAATTAGCAAAATCGTAGAACGACCACGCCCATTTTTGAAAAACAAATTTTTTAAGTCAAATTTTAACAAAAAATTTAATATGTTTACAGTATATAAGTAAATTATGTCAACATTCAACTCCAGTAATGATATGGTGCAACAAAATACAAAAATAAAAGAAAATTTCAAAATGGGCATGGCTCGGCCCTTTTTCATTTAATTTGTCTAGAATACTTGAATGCCATAAGTTGAACAAAAAATTACTAATCCTTGCGAAATTTGGTAGGGGCTTAGATTTTAGGACGATAACTGTTTTCTGCGAAAAAGGGTGAAATCGGTTGAAGCCACGCCCAGTTTTTATACACAGTCGACCGTCTGTCCTTCCGCCCGGCCGTTAACACGATAACTTGAGCAAAAATCGATATATCTTTACTTAACTCAGTTCACGCACTTATCTGAACTCACTTTGTATTGGTATAAAAAATGGTCGAAATCCGACTATGACCACGCCCAATTTTTCGATATCGAAAATTACGAAAATGAAAAAAATGCCATAATTCTATACCAAATACGAAAAAAGGGATGAAACATGGTAATTGGATTGGTTAATTGACGCAAAATATAACGTTAGAAAAAAACTTTGTACAATCGGTGTGACACCTACCATATTAAGTACAAGAAAATGAAAAAGTTCTGCAGGGCGAAATAAAAAACCTTTGCAATCTTGGCAGGAATACTGTTCGTGGTATTACATATATAAATAAATTAGCGGTATCCAAGAGATGATGTTCTGGATCACCCTGGTCCACATTTTGGTCGATATCTGGAAAACGCCTTCACATATACAACTACCAACACTCCCATTTAAAATACTCATTAACACCTTTCGTTTGATGCCCATATCATACAAACACATTCTAGAGTCACCCCTGGTCCACCTTTATGGCGATATCTCGAAAAGGCGTCCACTTATAGAACTAAGCCCCACGCCCTTTTAAAATACTTATTAACACTTCGTTTGATACCCATAATGTACAAACGCATTCTAGAGTCACCCCTGGTCTACCTTTATGGCGATATATCGAAAAGGCGTCCACCTATAGAACTAAGGCCCACTCCCTTTTAAAATACTCATTAACCCCTTTCATTTGATAACCATATCGTACAAACAAATTCTAGGGTCACCCCTGGTCCACCTTTATGGCGATATTTCGAAACGGAGTCCACCTATGGAACTAAGGATCACTCACTTTTAAAATACTCATTAACACTTTTCATTTGATACCCATATCGTACAATCAAATTCTAGAGTCAACCCTGATCCACCTTTATGGCGATATCTCGAAAAGGCATCCACCTATAGAACTAAGCCTACGCCTTTTAAAATTCTCATTAACATCTTTCATTTGATACCCATATCGTACAAACAAATTCTAAAGTCAGCCCTGGTCCACCTTTATGGCGATATCCCTAAATGGCGTCCACCTATAGAACTATGGCCCACTCCCTCATAAAATACTCTTTAATACCTTTCATTTGATACACATGTCATACAAACACATTCCAGGGTTACCTCGGTTCATTTTCCTACATGGTTATTTTCCTTTATGTTGTCACCATAGCTCTCAACTGAGTATGTAATGTTCGGTTACACCCGAGCTATGTTTTGTCTAGCGAAATAGCGATAGACATGACTGGCAATTTGACTTAGTATCAGATTCCGCAAATTTTCCTCTTTCTTTTACTTTGGAATCGACGGTAGCTGATAATGATATTGAATGTATGTCCAAAATTAGGAGATGACTTGTTGAAATTTTAAAAAAATTAAAAAAAAAAAAAAGTTAAATAATTTAACCACCGGCCTAGGAGAATACCATAGCTGACAGTATATTAGCAGAGATCATCATTGGTAAGAAAAATAAACTGTATAGTGAAGTGCCCAGTAAATATATGAAATTTTTTATGAGATGTTTAAATACCTGCTAAAAGCAATTGTGTTAAAGGGATTTGGGGATCGCGCAGCCGGATCAGCGTGACCGGCACCCGGCATAAACGTTTGCGATCACAGAAAATTACAATTATTTAATTTTTCCCGCCATAAAGCTTCACGCAAATACGCTATACATAATTATAGAATAAAAAAAAAGAAAACATAACCTGAAATCAAAGGAAATACATATAAAACTCAAAGTCCAATATGCACTTGCATATTGCAATTGATACCCACCTCTAGATATACATAGGCATATGTACTTACCTTAATACTTACAATAAGATTCCCTAAAATTAATTATGCGGTATGAAGAAAAAGCTTAGATTATAATGAAACAGAATTTCGAACTTTTTACATACAAACTTACCAACATTAAAGTTTCAAAATTTAAATGTAATCTAAAATAGGCATGTTTACATATCATATTTCCAGTCATAAATACTTATACTTAGGTTTGGTTATGGAACTATGTTAGAGTGATAGGTACATACACACAAACTAGTGTATAGGATTTAACAGTCTTCTTGCTTAAATCGTAATAATGATCAATAAGATCACCCAACCTAACTCAACATAAGGTTATGTTCATACATATTAAATCAAATTAGAAGATATAAGTACTATTTAAGAGAGTACGCTTGTAAAAGCGTAAGACATTTCGGTAGACTTTTTTTTTTTGATTTTCGTTTCTCTTTGCATCTGAGATGAGCGCTTACTCTATCTGTCATACAGTCCTCTAGTTTGCTTAGTTGGCATATGACTACTGATAACCCCAAAAATAAAATGTGCCTCTTAGACATACCTAAGCAAATTTTTATATGTCCCGATTTATGTAGACCATTATATAGCTATGACCGGCATAGTTATACTATAGAACAATCATATAAACCTGTCGTCCCATGTCAAAGGGCAGCCTGCTTTAAATTCGAATTTTTTTTTTATATATAATCCTACACTAAGCGGAATCGCTGCTCATCTGAAGCAGCAGCAACACAGCAAGGAGGCCACTTCGCTACGTGGGAATGCCAACAACGTGAGCTCGTTCTGATTTGATTCTTATTTATAAACATATATTAAGTATTGGTATTAATATGCACATTTATTAACCTGCAATAATTCATGCATATAGGTATTTTCACATTTTTTTTTGATATTGAATAAGAAGGGCGGGCAAATTAAATCACCTTCGGATCAAAAAAAAAAAAAACCATGCAATCCTAAATGCATGAATTATTTCACCGACATAGATGCCGTAGTTGATTTTTTTCTTCGCGCTTCACGCTCCCTGTCATACTTAGATCAGACACTTACTCAGGTATATGCTTTTCAAACCGCATAGACCAATAGTATCGTAGCTTTACAACTCTCTGAGTACTCCCTTTTGAATACATTTGTGTATTCAATTCGTTTTCGTCTCTTCTTTCGTAAACCGGTTTCCGAGTTCCTTTTGGCTTTTCTTATTTGCCAAAGTATGCACATATATTTTATTTAATCTAAGTCAACGACCTTAAAAATTCTTTTGTTGAGGTAGGTCGGGATACAAAATTATCATATTACACCCTAGCAAAAATGTTCATAGATATACTTCTAACAAATATTTTAAGCAAATTTAAATTCACTATTCTTTTTAGAAGCCATATATCGCTCACTTTTACTTTATATTGACCTTATATATAGGTATAAGCCACTATGAGTTGAATTGTTAAATAAAATATTTTTATGAATTGCTGATTTAAAAAATTTTGTCTGATTTAGAAGGAAGCGTAGGTTGTAGAAAGGGACTTTAGGAAAACCAACAAAGCCATGGTAGGGCGGGTGCAGAGCAGTCGCCAAAGTCGTTACAAACAGACGCTGCACCCGGTGTAGGGGCATGAATAACTCAAATTGGGAGACGGTTAGTCTGGAGTTGTGGCTATTAACTGTGCAAATTAAGTTTCGTTAGGGACGTAGTGTGAGGAGAAAGGGGCTTGGTCAACCGCTAAGAATTTTACCCACCCCAGGCTGAAACTCCGGGAACAAGCGAGTGCACACGTCTTAGCGGTTGGCAGTATCACAAGACCTTCTCGTTGAACTGATACTTCAGTTTCGCCAGGCTCGGGCTATCAGCTAATAACAGTAGGCTTAGTCCTTATCCGCTTTTGATTGGATCTATATATAATATTAAAGAATATATTTCCGCCATATTGCAAAGTGATATCAACGGATTTTGATGAATGGTTTGCAAAACTTTTAAGTTTTCTTCTGTTTTAATGTGGGTGGCATCGCGCCAGTTTTACCAAATTGTAATAAATCTATATTGTGCATAGCAATTTTTTATACACTCGTCAAGTTTGACCACTTCATCAATATTTTTTAAAATATTGTTTCTTTTTTCCATTTTTGAAAGTAGACGTGGATATAATCTGATGTCGACCATTTTCAATACCAATATATCATCGACGATGCTGTAAAAGCTGCTTACTCCATCTACGAAGTTTTCACAATAAAACGGAAAAGCTCTATTGCATGACAAGTTAAAATGTATTGAAATTTTATGGAGTTATCAGCTTTTCATAATTTTTTTACCACCATATGCAGAAATCGTCTCCCAATCCACCATTAACAAAAAGTCGGTTTAAGTTAAACGCGGAGCTCTTAACGCATCGTTGACAATTTCAATTTATGCTGATGTTGTGGGGTTAAAGACCCTTCCAACCTTTGCTTCGGGTGGATGGTATAATGGTGTGAAGATGATAGCGTGCGACAATATCGCGAGCTTGCGGTGGCTGGAGGAAGTGGTTCCAAACCTCCAAAGGCAAGGCACGAACGCACGGTTTGAGGTGGTGATAAAGCGCAAATCCCCACGGTACCAAAAGTTAAGGTATGGATACTATGCGTGATGAAGTTGGAGGATACACTGCGACTTCTGCAGAATTAGAATTCGAACATACCGACACAGGATGGTCAGTTCTACATCTTCCAAATATACAAGCAGGCGGAAGACATTTTGTACATGCAGTTTGGCAAAAAATAAGAAATAAAATAAATTAGCATAAAAGGCAATATAAAAAATTTAATGTTATATATTTGTAACTCTTTTTTGTTCAGTATAAGACGTACTTTATCTAAAATAAGGACTAAATCTGCAAATGCAAAAACATTTTCGGGCAAATTTGCCATTAATTGTTATAAATAAATTAGCTAGTTTCAACAAAAATTAACTCATTATTTGTGATTTCATGTTTTTTTGAAAACAACTAAAATAAAAAACAAAGGATCTGTTAAATAAAGACTTATGTATTTACGTGTAATTGAAGTTTGCCACAAAAAATGGGCCGGTCAAAAATTCATTCTATTTAAGATTTTTTGGTACGCTTCAAATTATTTTGGAACAATTTTTTAGGATTTTGGTAGAGGCTATTATAGGTAAGTGGCATCAATGGGAAACCATATTTGTATGTAGGTGAAACATTTGTGCTTTCGAATTTAGCGGGGATACATAAAGGTTTATGTCTTTGAAATTCGCATTAGAACAATTACATAATTGTTTCCAAAGATGGCGCGCTTGTGCACGAAAATGAATTTCGATATTTGTATGAATTGTTCGAATTTACAAAAAAAAAATTTTCTATTAATTATAAACAAACAGAGTAATATTTATTAACAAAATAGGCCTATGCACTGCGGCTGATGCATACGAATCGAGTCACATAACTTTTATATGATTTTACGTATGCTAAGTATGCGAAACAGCCTGTCAATTGATTGTATGGAAATTTTGTTAGCGTATTAATATATAGATAATAAAAATGCATATCGTTAGTAGTCATATGATCATTATATTCAGGCCAAGTTAATTCAGACAGCACTTTTTTAACATTTTGAAAAATTCAAACCGACTACTGCGATAGGATGTAACGGTATGGCAACCTTGAGCCTTACTTGTAATTTGTTGAACTTTCTCGAGAGCTGGATGATAAAATCCATCTGATAAGACTATAATATCGGACTGGCTTGAATAAAATTGTAATATGTTATCAACGCAAATTAAGTCTAGGACCTTATCGAACTAAGTATAGACCTTACATGTGTCGCCTTGCGCACACCGGCGTCATCTCAAAACGTCGATTCGTAGGTTCTTGCACCCTCCCCCCACATTTGGGTGGAGCCTCCTCGCGGTGACACCTGGTAACGGCGGCGAATGCGAGCGGCGGCCCGTTTCTCCTCCCTTTAACCAGATTTCCCTTCTTCTCCCATCTCCCATCTGCACTCCGTTTCCCCTGGGCTAAGTTTTCCTATATTGCTATTTTTACTTCAAGACCGTCCATACGTGGCGAAGAGTCACACCGTGAATAAGGTGCCCAAGCTTTGCTAACAAATATGGCGGATCTAGAGAGGACATCTCGATAAAACCCGTAATTACGAGTGTCATCCGAACCGTGCTCATGGGATGAATGGCACTACGTTAGTGTGTCTTATAATGGTGGCCTCCAGATACCTGACGATCTCTGGATGTAATTAGTCTTGCTGGGATATTGGGGGCTATGTCCCAGCTAACCTACCTTCCCCCATACTCGTGGGTATTTTTATGGATAATAATAATATAAAAAACAACCAAAATGGAGCTGAACAGCTCCCAATAGATCAGGTCGATTGCGACCTTTCGGTGCAAGCCGAATCAGCTGTCGCCGCAGACTTGCCGGGGCCGAATAGTCCCCTGCATGAAGTGTAGATGGCAGATGCGGGGACTCTGCAGGATGCAAATCGGATAGAGTCACAATCCACAATCTCGCCGGAGGATGAAGAGAGGCTCCTTGCCTCTCCAGCGAAGCGAGATCGGCTAAGTGGTGCCGCTCGAAAACGTCTCAAGCGATTAATGTCCAGGAGAATTAGTTACAGGTAGCCAGGGGATTTGCCAAAGAACCCTTGGGATCGGTCCTTGTTGAGGGGTCAGCCAAGAGAGGTCGCTCAGATAGCTCGACTCCACCAGAATGAGAGCCCAAAAAGATGTGGCTGCCAACAGCTTACAATAGAAAAATATTGTCAAAACCTGTGGAAAGCTGTCCATCAAATGTCGAGGCAAACATGCCTCCCCATCCTGATGCAACAGCCAAGCAGTCGGCCACTTTCAGGGATGTCCTGAGTGGGGAAAGGCTGGGCATTATACCTCCCGACTATCCAGCCACGGTCTGGTTTTCAGGGGAACTGATAAAGCCCATCTTTAGCGGTTGCACACCTCGCCCTGGCTGGCTTTCTATCACCTGCAGGGATGCAACCACCCCGGAGTGGGTAAGGGCTATCGCCTCAAAGCTCACTCCATGCCAAGGTGCCAAGCTGAAGGTGGTATCTGATGCGGATATATCACGCCGCATCATTCTCGTGGGGTACTTTAAGGAAGAGGAATGCCCCTCAAACGACGACGCCTTGAGGTTAGCTGAGGCCCAAAATGTCGGCTTGGGTACCAGGAACTGGAGAATCCTCAACCGGATTCGAAAGTCCACGGTGGCGGAAGTTACTATAGCCGTCGATCCGTTGTCTTGGGAGCTATTAAAGCAACGCAACTACTTGATTTTCTGCGGGTTTGACAGACTCAAGTTAAGGCCCAAAAACAAGCCATCCCTGTCCCTGGTAAATATAAATACCAACGGCAGTGACAATAACGGTGAGGGGGAGGATACGGTTGACGATGACAAACCCTGCTGTTCGAAGAATCTGAAGGTATCTAGTAGGCATTTACATACTGAACAACAGGATTTGCCGAGTCAATCGGACACCCCCAAAAACCTTCTCAAGGAGATCCCAGGCCTTCTGGGTCTAGAGTTGGCCCACAGATCCCAAACGAGGCAGCGACAGTACGCCAGTCTGTCCCCCAAAAACCCGGCAACAAGGCAACCACCTCGTGGGAGCCCCAATGTCAGGAAAGGGAACAAAAAAGGACGAGGACGAATGGCTGAAGAAGCCGAAATGTCGTTTAACAATAAGGCAAGGTGGTGGCTACACGTGGTCGCACAGACCATAATTAGTGTCTCCCCTCCTTATCAAAGCCCAAAAGCAAAGCCCTCTGAAATGCCTTCAGGTGAATCCTCACCATGCCAAGGCAGCCTCAGACGTCCTAATTAAAAAATTTTAAGAAGAAAGTGTGGGAATAACCTTCATTTAGGAGCCTTGGATTCAACACTGTGCCGTAAATGGCCTGAACAGTACTGATGGTAAGTTAATTTATGCCACCAGTTTTCGCCCAAGAGCGGCGATGCTTTTAAGCAACAAACTAATATTTCTTCCACTTTTACAGTTTATGACGGCTGATCTAGTAGCAGTTTGTGCTAAAATTCCAACCCCATAAGGCGAACAAGAGGCAATCTTGACCTCTGCCTTCTTTCCGGTGGAGGAAGAAACGGCCCCAACAAACGAAACAATAGCCCTCATCAAATACTGTCAGCAGAGTGGCACACCATGGATCCTCTGCTGAGACGCAAATTCCCATCATACAACATGGGGCATAACGAACCCGAACGTACCTCCTTGAGTTTATCAGTAGTAATAATATAAGCATTATCAACCGGGGCAATGAACCCACCTTTGTAAATGCCATTAGAGGAGAAGTTTTAGATCTTATTCTGTGCAGCTATAATATGGTTAGCACCGTCACTACTAACTGGCATGTTTCAAGAGAGGAATCAATGTCGGACCACAAACACATTGTATTCTACATTGGCCACTTTCCGGAACACATGCCAGCTTTTAGAAATCCCAGGGAAACGAACTGGGAGCGTTTCCGTTTCATTATTGAGGAAGCTGGTGTCAGCTTACAGCGACCTATAACCACCGTGCAGGAGCTTGAGAAGGAAGCTGATCAGCTCCAATCTGACATTAAAAGAGCTTTCAATGAGAGATGCCCCCACTATTACTCGAAACACACTTTCCTGACTGCACAGCAGGCTATCAATCACCACATCTAATAGCAGATTTGCCAACCATCAGTGGTAATGAAAAAAGCCTAGCAACAAAGCTCACCACTGTGAAACGAGTGCAATGGGCTCTGTCTAATTTCAGCTCATTCAAGTCACCAGGACCGGATGGGGTCTACCCTTTTCTGTTACAGTAAAGCATATAGCCCCAGTCCTTAAAAGCCTGAAGAGTTACTTAGATACATCAAGAGCCTCCAGATACAAAATTAGGTTGAAAAGTTTTGCATAATAGATCTGCACAAAGGTCGCAGTGCTTCCAGACCTATCAATAATAATAATACCAGAGGTTTTCTCAACGACCAAACCAAAAAACCCTATTAAAAACCAGGACCTGTATTATAAAATAACTCCGTCCCCTTGGCAAAAACTAGAAGCCTTCTAGGACCTATGCCACTTGTTGCTTATAGGCCTGATTGCTGTGCCACTGTAGTGTTACTAAAATCAAAGCACTACACAACCATAGCACTAACAGCTTTCTCGTGAGCAAAAAAAAGCTAACGCATATCCATAGGTCACAGGTTTATGCACCGGTATTGAAGACAAGAAATTAATGGTAGGTAAATAATTAATTATTTACAGGCCAATAGAACCAAAAATAAAATTAACTACATTCAGTCTAAAAAAAGGCACCCAAGAGTTCTATTAAAGCAAGAGCTTAAATGAAAATTATATGGGCTACTACTACAAGAATCCTCGTTTAATGAGATAATAGCACCTGATTGGCTTCCTCAATCAATTGACGGACGCCGAAGCACATTCACACTATAAAAGAAATACGGGCTAACATATTTTGTCTCCTATTCATTTGTTAAAATGCAGGTTTTAACTGTGAAAAACGTTGGAAAAGTACCTCTAAGAACTTTTTTTCCATATACCTTGCTGTAGGATTTTTTTCATCTTTGTTGGTTAAAAAAAATTCAGCTGTTGCCGCATTTACAAATTATATACGTAATATAACAAGTAAGGAAGGTTAAGTTCGGGTGTAACCGAACATTACATACTCATTTGAGAGCTATGGTGACAACATAAGAGAAAATAACCATGTAGGAAAATGAACCGAGGGAAACCCTAGAATGTGTTTGTATGACATAAGTATCAAATGAAAGGCATTAAAGAGTATTTTATGAGGGAGTGGGCCATAGTTCTACAGGTGGACGCCATTTAGTGATATAGCCATAAAGGTGGATCAGGGTTGACTCCAGAATGCGTTTGTACGATATGGGTATCAAATGAAAGATGTTAATGAGTATTTTAAAAGGGAGTAATCCTTAGTTCCATAGGTGGACGCCGTTTCGAGATATCGCCATAAAGGTGGGCCAGGGGTTACCCTAGAATTTGTTTGTACAATATGGGCATCAAACGAATGGTGTTAATGAGTATCTTAAAAGGGAGTGGGCCTTAGTTCTATAAGTGGATGCCGTTTCGAAATATCGCCATAAAAGTGGACCAGGGGTGACTCTAGAATGTGTTTGTACGATATGGGTATCAAATTAAAGGTATTAGTGAGGGTTTTAAAAGGGAGCGGTGGTTGTTGTATAGGTGGTCGCCTTTTCGAAATATCGCCATAAAGGTGGACCAGGGGTGACTCTAGAATGCATTTGTACGATATGGGTATCAAATGAAAGGTGTTAATGAGTAATTTAAAAGGGAGTAATCCTTAGTTCCATAGGTGGACGCCGTTTCGAGATATCGCCATAAAGGTGGACCAGGGGTGACCCTAGAATTTGTGTGTACAATATGGGTATCAAAAGAAAGGTGTTAATGAGTATTTTAAAACGGAGTAATCCTTAGTTCCATACGTGGTCGCCGTTTCGAGATATCGCCATAAAGGTGGACCAGGGGTGACCCTAGAATTTGTTTGTACAATATGGGCATCAAACGAAAGGTGTTAATGAGTATTTTAAAAGGGAGTGGGCCTTCGTTCTATAGGTGTTCGCCTTTTCGAGATATCGCCATAAAGGTGGACCAGGGGTGACTTTAGAATATGTTTGTACGATATGGGTATCAAATGAAAGGTGTTAATGAGTATTTTAAAAGGGCGTGGGGCTTAGTTCTATAGGTGGACGCCTTTCGAGATATCGCCATAAAGGTGGACCAGGGGTGACTCTAGAACGAGTTTGTACGATATGGGTATCAAATTAAAGGTATTAATGAGAGTTTTAAAAGGGAGTGGTGGTAGTTGTATATGTGAAGGCGTTTTCCAGATATCGACCAAAATGCGGACCAGGGTGACCCAGAACATTATCTGTTGGATACCGCTAATTTATTTATATATGTAATACCTGCCAAGATTTTAAGGGTTTTTTTATTTCGCCCTGCAGAACTTTTTCATTTTCTTCTACTTAATATGGTAGGTGTCACAACCATTTTATAAAGTTTTTTCTAAAGTTATATTTCGCGTCAATAAAACAATCCAATTACCTTACCATGTTTCATCCCTTTTTTCGTATTTGGTATAGAATTATGGCATTTTTTCATTTTTTGTAATTTTCGATATCGAAAAAGGGGGCGTGGTCATAGTCGGATTTCGTTCATTTTTCATACCAAGATAAAGTGAGTTCAAGTAAGCACGTGAACTAAGTTCATTAAAGATATGTCGATTTTTGCTGAAGTTATCGTGTTAACGGCCATGCGGAAGGACAGACGGACGACTGGGCGTGGCATCAACCGATTCCGCCCATTTTCACAGAAAACAGTTAACGTCATAAAATCTATGCCCCTATTATTTCAAAAGGATTGGTTAATTTTTGTTCGAATTATGGCGTTAAAAGTGTCCTAGACAAATTAAATGAAAAAGGGCGGAGCCACGCCCATTTTGAAATTTTCTTTTATTTCTGTATTTTGTTGCACCACATCATGACTGGAGTTGAATGTTGACATAATTTACTTATATACTGTAAAGATATTACATTTTTTGTTAAAATTTTACTTTAAAAAAATTTTTTTTTTAAAAGTGGGCGTGGTCCTTCTCCGATTTTGCTAATTTTTATTAAGCGTACATATAGTAATAGGAGTAACGTTCCTGCCAAATTTCATTATGATATCTTCAACGACTGCCAAATTACAGCTTGCAAAATTTTAAATTACCTTCTTTTAAAAGTGGGCGGTGCCACGCCCATTGTCCAAAATTTTACTAATTTTCTATTTTTCGTCATACGTTCAACTCATTTACCAAGTTTCGTCGCTTTATCTGTCTTTTGTAATGAATTATCGCACTTTTTCGGTTTTTCGAAATTTTCGATATCGAAAAAGTGGGCGTGGTTATAGTCCGATTTCGTTCATTTTAAATAGCGATCTGAGATGAGTGCTCAGAAACTTACATACCAAATTTCATCAAGATACCTCAAAATTTACTCAAGTTATCGTGTTAACGGACGGACGGGACGGACGGACGGACGGACATGGCTCAATCAAATTTTTTTTCGATCCTGATTATTTTGATATATGGAAGTCTATATATATCTCGATTCCTTTATATATGTACGACCAACCGTTATCCAATCAAACTTAATATACTCTGTGAGCTCTACTCAACTGAGTATAAAAATAAAAAACCAATCATGCCGAACAAAAAACTTGCCCCTTAGGCGGCCTTAAACTGTGACTGAAAAACTGCTCAGTATTTTAACTGGAGTTTAAATTTGAGTAGAGTTTAAGCTTAAGCAACAACTGAAAAACCGGGCCTAGGAACCATTTTTTTGTTTCAATAAAGTCAATAACTGCAATCACTCTGAGAACAACACAAAAATAAAATTGTTTTCATTACACATGGTCATCCTGCCTCGAGTTTAATTAGCCCACTGCTGTTACAATAGTGGTCTGCTGTGATCCTGGCACAAATCATGAGATCATCAAAAAATAAAATAATTTAAAAAAAATGTTAAGTTAAACGGTTTTATTGAAAACAATACCTACATTAAGGAATAATAATAATAGAAGCAAGAAAATAATTAGGTAGGTCATAGGTGCTAGTCATCACACTCCTCATCAATCTAGGGCGTTGATCAGACAATTAAATAAATGCGTTGGACGCGTCAAGTTTCTATTGATAGTCACAAGTAAGACCAACTGAACATTAATCACGTTATGCTACACCTCACCTTTTGGAAATTTCACGCCCAACACTTTTTTTAATTGTCTGATCAACATCCTAGATTGATCAGGAGTGTGATGACTAGTACCTAGGACCTACCTAATTATTTTCTAGCTTTTAGTATTATTATTAATTAATGCAAGTATTGTTTTCTATAAAACCGTTTAACTAAAATTTTTTTATTATTTTTTTTCAAGTTTTTAGTCTTTATTTAATTGCCTATTATTTCTCATTCTTTTAGTTGATTTAGTGACTCATTATTGCAAGTAATCTTTCCTGACAGTTTGTTACAATCTAAGTCCTCAATATATAATCCTTCCAAAGACTTTACTGGACTCGGCGCCACGAACTCCAAATTATTTTGATGTCACTTCTACACACAAATACGATTTTTTTTAATATTTCGATCCATGCGCCACCAATTGGAATGTTTTTTTTTCTTATTATTGCATTGTCATCGGGTTCTGAACTATATTCCAAGTTTCAAGCTTATAGCTTATCGGGAAGTTACTTAAATTTCAATTAAAAAATTCGGTCACAACGGCTGACCTGCCGGCCGGCCGCTACACAGAGTCAAGCTAAATAAAACCGTTTAAAAAAAGGTTTTGGATATGTTATGGCATTCATTAATAAGAAGCAGTTACATGGATCGTGCACAATTCTAAAAGTTCACAGATATTTATCTGGCAATAAATTGGATTGTTTTTTAGCAACACTAGCAGTTGTTGCTGGTTGCCAACTACTAAAATACCGTACATTTAGCAACATCTGACGACCAATCGTGGTCAAGACATAACAGCTGAATTGAATCTGGATCATGGTTATATTAAAGAGTAGACAAATTTCTGACGAGTAACATAATAATAAAAAATATATATTTTGTTTAGTAACAAAAAAAAAAGTGCAATAAGACTTAATTTTTTTTTCTCAGATGAGCTTAAAGAACTAGAACTAGTTCAGAAAAATAGGTCAGCATGTAAAATAAATATATGAAGAATTACTAATAAATTTTTTTGATTAATCGATATTTTCTACCAAAATGCCAAATGAATAGGGTCCCTACAATGGAGGATGTAATGAACCCAACAACAAGTGAATTGCAAATAATGTTAAGGTTCAAGAAACTATTTACAAATAGAGAAAAAAATAAAGACAATTTTTATTAAAATCAAAATAATTTTTTTTCCTGAGGAACTTGAAATTATTTCAACAGCAAGAAATCAGAGAAAACTAAAATTCCTGCACCAATAAAATATAAAATAACATAAATATAGTTTAAATCAAGTAAGGAAGGCGAAGTTTGGGTGTCACCGAACATTACACACTCAGCTGAGAGCTGTGGAGACAAACAAGGGAAAATCACCATGTAGGAAAATGAACCTAGGGTAATCCTGGAATGTGTTTGTATGACAGGGGTATCAAATGGAAGGTATTAAAGAGTATTTTAAAAGGTAGTGGGCCATAGTTCTATAGCTGGATGCCATTTCAGGATATCGACATAAAGGTGGACCAGGGGTGACTCTAGAATGTGTTTGTACGATATGGGTATCAAATGAAAGGTGTCAATGAGTATTTTAAAAGGGCGTGTGGCTTAGTTCTATAGGTGGACGCCTTTCGAGATATCGCCATAAAGGTGGACCAGGGGTGACTCTAGAATGTGTTTGAAAGGTGTCAATGATTATTTAAGAGGGAGTGGATCTTAGTTCTATAGGTGGACGCCTTTTCGAGATATCGCCATAAACGTGGACCAGGGGTGACTCTATAATGTGTTTGTACGATATTGGCATCAAATGAAAGGTTTTATTGAGTATTTTAAAAAGGAGTGGGCCTGAGTTCTATAGGTGCACGCCTTTTCGAGATATCGACATAAAAGTGGACCAGGGGTGACTCTAGAATTTGTTTGTACGATATGGGTATCAAATGAAAGGTGTCAATGAGTATTTTAAAGGAGAGTGGGCCATAGTTCTATTGGTGGACGGCTTTTGGAGATATTGCCATAAAGGTGGACCAGGGGTGACTCTAGAATGTGTTTGTACCATATGGGTATCAAATGAAAGGTGTTAATGAGTATTTTAAAAGGGAGCGGGCCTTAGTTCTATAGGTGGACGCCTTTTCAAGATATTGCCATAAAGGTGGACCAGGGGTGACTCTATAAGGTAATAATGAGGGTTTTAAAGGGGAGCGGCCCTTAATTGTATATGTGAAGGCGTTTTCGAGATATCGACCAAAATAGATCAGGGTGACCCAGAACATCATCTGTAGGGTACTACTAATTTATTTATATATATAAAACCACAAACAGTATTTCTGCCATGATTCCAAGGGCTTTCGATTTCGCTCTGCAAAACTTTTTCATTTTCTTCTACTTAATATGGTAGGTGTCACAATCACCTGGGGTCACCCAGAACATCATCTTTAGGGTACCACTAATTTATTTATATATATAAAACCACAAACAGTATTTCTGCCATGATTCCAAGGGCTTTCGATTTCGCTCTGCAGAACTTTATCATTTTCTTCTACTTAATATGGTAGGTGTCACAATCATTTTACAAAGGTTTGTCCAAAGTTATATTTTGCGTCAAAAAACCAATCCAATCACCATGTTTCATCCCTTTTTCGTATTTGGTATATAATTATGGCATTTTTCATTTTTCTAAATTTTCGATATCGAAAAAGTGGGCGTGGTCATAGTCGGATTTCGCCCATTTTTAATGCCAAGATAAAGTGAGCTCAGCTAAATACGTGAACTAAGTTTAATGATATATCGATTTTTCTTATCGTGTTAACGGCCAAGCGGAAGGACCGACGGTCGACTGTGTATAAAAACTGGACGTAGCTTCAACAGATTTCGCCCATTTTCATACAAAGCCGTTATCGTCATAGAATCTATGCCTATACCAAATTTCACAAGGATTGGTAAATTTTTGTTCGACTTATGGCATTAAAAGTATTCTAGACGAATTAAATGAAAAAGGGCGGTGCCACGTCCAGTTTGAAATTTTCTTTTATTTTTGTATTTTGATGCACCATATTATTACTGAAGTTGAATGTTGACATAATTTACTTTTATACTGTAAAGATATTACATTTTTTGTTAAAATTTTACTTAAAAAAAATTTTTTAAAAGTGGGCCTGTTCGTCTTCCGATTTTGCTAATTTTTATTTAGCGCACATATGGTAATAGGAGTAACGTTCCTGCCAAATTTCATCACGATATCTTCAACGACTGCAAAATTACAGCTTGCAAAACTTTTAAATTACTTTTTTTTTTAAAATGGGCGGTACCACGCCCATTGTCCAAAATTTTACTAATTTTCTGTTCTGCGTCATAAAATTTTTAAAAGTGGGCCTGTTCGTCTTCCGATTTTGCTAATTTTTATTTAGCGCACATATGGTAATAGGAGTAACGTTCCTGCCAAATTTCATCACGATATCTTTAACGACTGCCAAATTACAACTTGCAAAACTTTTAAATTGCCTTTTTTTAAAAGTGGGCGGTACCACGCCCATTGTCCAAAATTTTACTAATTTTCTATTCTGCGTCATAAGGTCAAGTTTCATCGCTTTATCCGTCTTGGGTATTGAATTATCGCACTTTTTCCGTTTTTCGAAATTTTCGATATCGAAATAGTGGGCGTGGTTATCATCCGATTTCGTTCATTTTAAATAGCGATCTGAGATGAGTGCCCAGGCTCTTACATACCAAATTTCATTAAAATACCTCAAAATTTATTCAAGTTATCGTGGTTAAGGACGGACGGACAGACGGACGGACGGACATTGCTAAATGAATTTCTTTTTTCGCCCAGATGATTTTGATATATAGAAGTCTATATCTATCTCGATTAGTTTATGCCGATACGGATTATCGTTATGCGAACAAAATTAATATACTCTGTGATCTCTACTCAGCTGAGTATAAAAATGTATGAAGTTTTCGTGCAAAAGAGGGTCTCATGCATGAGAGTCTTCCCATGAAATTTAAAACAAATAAATGCATTTAAAGTGTATTATACTCGTATGTATAAAGTAAAATTTACAGTACATATCTTTTGAAAATTTAGGAAAACATGGAAAGCGATTTAGAAATTTCATATTTTTGGAAAACCGAAATGTGTCTATACTTATGTGCTTATATGTATATATGTCACTGCTTTGCACAGGAAAACAATTTTTGTAAGCTAATGATTCGCTGAGAAAAACTTTTTTAAAAATTTGCATGACGTCTATTTGCTTGTTACTATGTACCTACATTATCCCATTAATACCCATATACATATTGTGACGAATATCAGCAACACTAAGGGATACTATCATCTCTAAGGCAGCACTAAGCAGTGACTTGTATGCACATCAATAAATCAATCATTATGGCTATACATATGTCCATACAAGCAACGGAAAGTAACGCACAAACACATGTATATATCTGAGATACTCCCAAAAGTATGCAATCATTTGTGCAAGTGCCACTCACATATACACATGCATGGGCTACGAGAGAAGCTATAAAATCGTGCATCTGTAGTTATAGCTGAGAAATTTATAGCTGATAACTAACTAGTAAATTCTTGAAATAGAAGCACCTAGAAATATGCCAACGAGGAAACGAAATAGTATAAAAGCCCGCAACAGTTGAGGCACGACAATCAGCTTGAGTTAAGCAAGCTATTAGTTGCGAAGTATAAGTGTACTTTCAAGGAATCTAATAAAGATCATTTTTGCATTATTCAATATTGGAGTTATTTATTCAACAGTTTAATGATTCGAACGTTAGCAGAAGATTTGGAATAAGTGGAATTTCACTAAATTCGTTTCAATTGGTGTCAGAAGAGGAATTGTTGAATAAATTCCGAAGATTGCGAATACAACTTGGACATGGCATTGTTAAGTTAATTAAAGATCCACAACTGAAGAAGGAGTTGGAGAGCCGTGGATTGAATACAACCGGCAATAAGATCGAACTTAAAGCACGGCTACGAGAGTTAATGGAGTTGGAAGGAATTGATGTGGACGACTATGTCTTTTATTCTGATGCGGAAATTGGAGGAGAAGGTAGAGACTCCGAATCCATTGGCAAGTGTAGACACTAACGCGATACTAGCAGTGCTGAAGCAAATGTCGTCACAAATATCAACCGATATGTCAACACAGCTCGAAGTTCAAAAGACAGATATAACATATCAACTGTCATCTCAACTGGAAGAACAAAAGACAAATATAACATCTCAACTAGAATCACAGGAGACGCGCATAACATCAAAGATTGAAGCACAAGAAACGCGTATTTCAGAAATGTCCACACAGATTACGTCAAAGGTGGACCCACAACTGAAAGAGCAAGAGACACGCATAAGAGTACAATTCGAAGCGCAAGAGGCGCGTATATCATCAATACTCCAAGCGCGTATGGACGAGAAAATAACGCAGTTTGAGGAAAAAATCGAAGGCGAGGTGGATGCTTTGAGAGGTCGTATACAGGAGTTGCAATTAAATCGCTCAGCTGTTTCAGCAAGCAATACGAAGGTAAAAACTCCATAGTTTGACGGCTCTGTTCCTTTCCAGGTCTTTAAGCTCCAGTTTGAGAAGACCGCAGCAATGAACAACTGGAATGCTGAAGATAAAGTTGCAGCTCTATTCGTAGCATTGAAGGGGCCAGCAGCCGAAATCCTACAGACGATTCCCGAAGAAGAGCGGAACAACTATGAAGCATTGATGGCCGCTGTCGAGAGATGTTATGGAAGCAAGCATAGAAAACAGATATACCTAATTGAGTTGCAAAACCGTTACCAAAAAGCGAATGAGTCTTTGCAAGATTTGCGTCGGATTTTGAAAGATTGGCTCATCTCGCAAATGCAGACGCACCCGTGGAAAACACCAAGAGGGTTAAAATTCATAGCTTTATAAATGGAATACGGTATGTCGAAACGAAACGAGGTACATATGCGAACCCAGAGCCAACATTTGCTGAAACGGTATCCCATGCACTGACACAGGAAACAGCGTCACTTTTGAGTAAGCCCGCATACAAAGCTCATCGCATGGCAGTGGAAAGGTCAGATCGGGTTGACACAATTTTGGAATCACTGAAGGGATTACAACAGAAAAATGCCGGAGTTATAAAGTGGTTCAAGTGCGGTAACCCAAGTCAAATTGCACGTCATTGCAGCACCGGTCATGGTAGTTCCAACTTGGCTGGTCGTAAAAGTAAAACTAGACGAAGATTATCGGAGTAAGGCAAAGCAACTGCTCCTAAAGTTCGCAAACATATTTGACCAGGATGGTTCCACACCAGGCCGCACCAATGTTGTGAAACAAAAAATTGACACTGGAGACGCGAGGCCGATACGTCAAGCTCCTCGTAGTGTTCCACTGGCGAAGCGGGAAGTTGTAAGTTAAATCGTACAAGGAATGAGCGACAGCGGCGTCATCGAACCATCAGCTAGTCCCTGGAGCTCACCTGTGGTACTTGTGAAGAAGAAAGATGAGACAAAGGGGTTTTGCGTGGACTACTGAAATTTTTCTTCTTTTTCGTTGTATTTAAAATGGTTTTGTGAGTAAAGAAGGCGACTGGTTGTCGTTTTTTTGGATACCAATTAAAGATAATTTAATTTAGGATTGAAACAAAAAAAAATTGTTTTTTGGTTTGTTAAAAGTTGGCGGATATACCTGTTTTCCGAAATGCCTATTTTTAGGCCCTTTTTAAAACTTTGATGAAAATAAAAAACAAATTTTAAAATACGTGGTCCGTCAAATTAACAGTAGTTATTTGTGAAATATTCAGTTACGTAAATACATTCAGCCTACCTGCGTCCAACTGCAACTTCACTTTTTACATCAAATAAAGTTAAACAACCTTCAGTACGGCCGTAAGGTCATTTTTGTTATTGGAACTTGTTAACAACTTACATTTTTTTAGTTACGAATTGTATACCTGAAATTCATTTTAATAATTTGAGTAGATATATAAAGCTATCCAACATACAATGCACATTATCATTCGTCTTTTGGAGATTAAGGAACTAAGTATTCTGTTTACTTAAATAAAGTGAATAGTATTTTTAAATATAGTTCAAAGTTTAATATTTAGTCAGATACACTCGAAGCCAATTCTAATATGTATCTTGAAAACTCGAAACTATTCGCGGTGTTTAAATCTACAAATTCAAGACGGGACTTCGTTGAGGCTATTATGAGAGAATTGGCGAGTGAACCAAGCATTACAGAAAAGGAAGCCCTGGAAGAAAAAATTGGTTTACAATACATTATGATAGAAAGAAAATGGAACGACGTCTATCGTAACAATTCAAAATTTCTAAGTAAGCATGAAAAGTGGCTAGCTGACAAAACTTTTTTGAACGAAGAAACGCCTAGCACGTCAACCAATCCAACTAGAGGGAGAACAACAAAACCCATAGAAGAGTGTTCTACCTACACAAGGAAAAGGAAGCTATCTGATACCACAAAAGCTATGGCCACGACTCATCTTTCAGAAGCACTGGCTATTAAATATAAAAAAGATGAAGAAAACGTGAAGTCTCATATAACAGAAGCAGTTGCGGTAGCAAGTCCAGTGCGACTGATGGGGATCAAAAACAGCATTCCCACAACACCAAATGCGCTACCTGGGAAATACACTCCCAAAGAAGCTTTGGCGCTGTTTATAGATCTCGGTTTAGCGAAGAAAAAATATATTATATTGCGAAAGTCATTATTGCAACGAAATGCCGATATTTTAAATGGATACAAAAAAATTACTCAAGCCACGAAAGAAGCAGTTCCTCTAAGTCCCAAAATATCCTAAGTATCAGCTGAAATTGAGCTACAAAACCTAATGGATCATACGCCTACACGACTCCTTCAAAGTTTTACTGAAGAAAAGTTGAAACCACTGCCAAAGGAGCTAGCATTGATAACTAAGTGGGGCTGTGATGAATCATCAGGCGCATATAAACAAAGAATAAATGTAGACTATGAACGAATTAGAAATAGTAATATGTTTATGGCTTCTATTGTTCCATTACGAATACAAGATGAAGCTTCAGAATATTGGAAAAATCCACGTCCGTCATCGGCTATATTGTGCCGCCCGATATTATTTAAATACGAGAAAGAGTCTTCGGAACTTATAAAAGTTACAGTGAGTGATATAAAAAATCAAATTGCCAAATTAGAACCAACAATAATTGAAATTGAAGAGGGGAAAGTCATTACAATAAAGCACGATTTTCTTCTAACAATGGTCGATGGAAAAGTTTTGAACTTAAGAACAAATACGACATCTACAATGAAATGATGATTCAATAACTGACGAACTAAATTATAAGTATGGAATATCTCTTTTGCATGCTAGGATAAGATGTATGGAATTTGTTTTGAAGCTGGCTTATACACTACTACAACAAGGAAAAGTTTTCGACGACAATACAACATGTAAGGAGAAGCAAAATAGAAGAAAAAAAATAATTCAGGATGCATTCTATAAAGAGGTTGACCTTAGAGTTGACTGTCCAAAGTATGGATACGGAAATACAAAGGATGGTAACTCCTCAAGAAGATTTTTTGAAAACGATGAAGTGACTGCTCGCATAACAGGAGTTGATAGAGATATTGTAAAAAGATTGGGAGTAATTTTAAATATTTTAAACTGCCATGAACCAGTTAAAAAAAATAAATAAATGTAAGGCGCGATAACCTCCGAAGAGATCTAAGGCCGAGCTTCTCTTCCAATTTGCGTCGTGCTCCTCTTGATTTTTCCCTACAAATTGGCCGGACGGGACCTACATGTTTTATGCCGACTCCGAACGGCATCTGCAAGGCAGATGAGTTTTCACTGAGAGCTTTTCATGGCAGAAATACAATCGGAGCGCTTGCCAGACACTGCCGAGGGGCGACCCCGCTTAGAAAAATTTTCTTCTAATTGAAAAATCTTATTTCTAAAATTTTGATGTTGCTTTGCCCGGGAGTTGAACCCGGGGCATACGGCGTGATAGGCGGAGCACGCTACCATCACACCACGGTGGCCGCCAACCAGTTAATGGACCCAAATTTGGAGAATATGCATCTAAAACTACAGAGTTGCTGCATAAATAGTATCCTGAGAAGAAACTTACACTAACGGTACATAAAATTTTAGCACATGGAAAAGATTTAATAGAGTACCAGTGATTACCATTAGGAGAATTGTCTGAAGAAGCTCAAGAATCTAAGAACAAGGACTAAAAAAGATATAGATGTATGAGCACCTGCAAAGTATCACGAGTTAGATAAAATGAAAACCTTTTCAATATTTTAGCTATCTCTTCTGATCCAGTCATATCATCTATGAGGTATGTAAGAACACAAACAGATCTTACAGATGCGTATAGCTCAGAAATGGTTGCTTTGTTAGATATATGTTTCAGTGATGATGACTATGTTAAGATAAAATAAGTTTCTCAATTCTTAAAACAACAATGAAAAAGAGATTTACTAAGCAATTATGTTACTTTATTGAAAAATAAGATATCTATGTACAAGTTAATTTTTTATTTCAAATAAAAGAATTAATTAATTTAGTAATTTATAAATATATACTTTAAATCATTTTAAAGCTTTGGCATTTCGCCCTTAAACGAGTGTTAAATTTTTATAGAGATCAACACGTCTATCGAGTTTGGTACAAATTTGTAAAGCGGTTACTAAGATCAAACTTTTTAGCATAAATGGGCAGTGCCGCTCCCCTTTTCCTAAATTCGTAGGCTTTTTAACCTTTAGCTCAAATAAAATTTCATTGAACCACTTTCAATAACGTTTAGTTATTAATAAAATACATAAATGGCTTGTAAATTTAAAAAAAAAACATATAAAATTTTACGATGAATTTTGAAGCACCTGGTTATTATGGCACCAAAAACGGACATTTGAGTTTTATAAGAGTATTGCCATTTAAAAGAAACAATACGTCTATCGCTTTTAGTAATTATTGATTACGTGACTACTTAGATACAAATTTATATCATAAGTGGGCAGTGCCACGCTTATCAAAATCATTAGTTTATCTTATTTAATGCTTAAATACGTAATTTTAAGACAAATCTCATCTCATCGCTTTTGACGATTTTTTTGAAGCACCCTGTATCTGTGACATTCTAAGCTTTCACACAATAAAACTTCAAATAATTAGCTTTCATTTGCATTTTAAATTTTTAAAATATTTTCATTGGTTCAAAAGTTATGATTTTTGCAAAGAAAAAACTCAAAAGGCGCCACTGTGCGACGCACAGTGTTTCGTGTAGAATAAACTTGTTGGACAAAATTATTTTCCGTTTCATATTCAGTCATTTATTACAACTACGTCATTTTTTGCCATATTTTCTTATTTTATTTTTTTTTCCACAATTTTACTTCATATGCATACATTTGCTTATTTCATATACAGTAACTTATGTGAATAAGTGACATAGATCCAAAAAATTTTAAAGGACTTAAGAATATTACTTTATTGTACTTAAATTGAATGAACTACAAATCTAAATACTCTAAAAAATTCTAAAAATTCGGAAAAAAATTAAAATTTTTTATGAAAATTCGTCGAATTTTTCAAACATTTTTTAAATATAATTATTATACCTTTCATGAAAATTAAATGGTATATTAATTTCGTCGCGAAAACCAAAATTATAAGTCCTTATAGGACCGTGGTGTGATGGTAGCATGCTCCACCTATCACACCGTGTGCCCTGGGTTCGCACCACGGGCAAAGCAACATCAAAATTTTAGAAATAAGGTTTTTCAATTAGAAGAAAATTTTTCTAAGCGGGTTCGCCTCTCGGCAGTGTTTGGCAAGCGCTCCGGGTGTATTTCTCGGTGGTATACATAGTATATATCTCATACAACCGATTGTTCAGATAAGAAACTTTGCGCAATTTCTGCCCCTTTTTAACAGCTAGAAGCTTCAAATTTCACCAAATGCTTACGCATATAGCATATATTGTTGTCTGAAAAAATCATAGAGATCGGTGGTATATATATTACATACTTTATATAAACTGTCATTTTTGGCCCTTTTTTAGAAACTTTGCGCAGTTTCTGCCCCATTTTAGCAGCTAGGAGTTTCAAATTTCACCAAATGCTTACGTATATAGCATATATTGTTATCTGAAAAAATCATAGAGATCGGTTGCATATATATTATATACCCCGTATAAATTGTATTTTTTTGCCCCTTTTTTACGGCTAGAAGCTTCAAAATTCATCAAATAGTTACGTTTACGTCATATATTGTTGAAATACGTGATTCGTAGTCATAGTTTTTACACGCAGACCACAAAAAACATGAAACTTTGCATCCTCACACAAAGTACCTACCTATTTTTTATTTTATATTTATCTTAAAAATCGTTTAGGTATATAGATCATCTGTTCATTATATATTTATTATCTTATACATCCGATTATTCGGAGATTACGAACGGCATAAGATTATTGTTCAGCCCCATTCATGAAAGGTATGAAGTCTTCGGCACAGCCGAAGACAGTCCCGTCCTTACTTTTTTTTGTTATAGATCGTAACAAATTTGCTTATGGGAAATTAGTTAAAATATGAAAATTCGTTGAATTTTCAAACATTTTATGAATATAATTTAGTTTTTGTTATAGGTCGTGACAAATTTTCTTATGGGAAATTAGCTAAAATAAATTTGCGAAAGCGAAAATTGTAATAATTGTCCAAAAAGGGGTGTCTACTTATTTATGTCAGTGATTGTACATATGTACATACATATTTTGTATTTATTTGAGTATTTATCCTGGCACTACAGTTTTTACAAAATTATTTTATAGTACCAGTCAGGAATGTAAACGTGAATTACAATAATAATAACAATGTAAATAATTAAATTAATTATGTGAAATTACAAAAACTTAAAAGTAAATTATCATACAAAGTAGAAAAGACAATAGATTTAAATTAATAAAACCTGATCCAACAAAAATGTATAGGGTAGGTTATCTTTTATAATTATGTTATTATTCGCTATCATCACTTTCATTCGATGAGTCACTTGTGGAATAATCATGAGCATCAGCAACACTACTGTGAAAGCTTGAAACAACTAGGGTATTTATTGACTCCTCAACATTATCGGGGGACAGTAAATTTAAGACTTCTGAAGTCAGACTTTTAAGTTTTTTCTTAGGTATCTCCCTAAAACTGTTAACTAAAGGATCCGATGTTATAAGCAACATATTCATAAGATCTCTATTCGTGGCTTCACGCGACTGCTTTTGTGTGTTATCATCCCTGAATCGTCTCAAATCTTTGTTACGAGCTTCCTGTCCTTCCTCAGAAAGTTGACCAATAGGTAAAATTGCTGATTTTATAATATTAGTACTATGCACTAAGATTTTATGAACTGTAACAGGCATATTAAACCATGGATAGAGATCTATGTAAAGTTTTTTATTCTCGACCGCAAATTTTTCAAATCGTTGCATATTTATATTGTATCCAGATGCTAATGCGCGAAGGAGAGTGTCGAGTCTTTTGATGAGCGTTACATCTAATCCCGTAATCTCAGCAATAGCCTCAGAATTTTCGAAAAACCTACGAGCAGTGTTGCCGTCATTGGTATTGCCGAAACCTGGTTTTGGTTTATCTACTTTCAATCCAAGTACACTTTTATATTTATTCTGGATTTCTTTGGAACGTAGCTTTACACTCTCTTTATCTGCCTATATTGTGATTTACGGAAACTTCGTATTCTTCGAGCATGTACTTTGTTGGCAACAACGCATTTATCTCCTCTAAAACTTTGTTCGTTTCAAAAACAATAAAATCTTTTGTTTCTTTAGAAAAAATAAATTTAATTGGACGAAATACATGGTGGAAGGAGGTCTAGGGTTCTGCCAAACAATGTTACCTTTTTCATCCTGTAATTGAAGAGGAACGAAAGAAAATATAAACAAAAACTCATCAGTGTCAGAACTGCATGTACACTTTTGCTTATATGTGCTATGGGCAGATCTTCCATCGCTACCCCACTTGCTGATTAAAGTATATGTCAAGTTTGTAGGTAATAAACTAACAAAAACTTCTTGATTTTCTAAAACTAAACGCTCAACAGTTTTATCTAATACGGACTGGACTTTAATTTCCGCACGTGTTTCACCCACATCAATTTCATTTGGATAGCATTCTGTCTTAGCTTTTCTTAGACGATAAAATGATGAATAAACCTTATGGCCTGCATTGATGCTCCACTTCCGAGTCGTTTTGTACATATGAGTCGTCGACTTGCTATCTACGTAGTATACTAAAGCTTCTACATTGCTCAAGCATCTTGCATCTGGCTCACATGTCATCTTTTTGCCGGATATTTGAGTGGTTTCCTGTGATTTTTTATAATTTTACCAACATTTCTGTTTCCGGACATACGCGTTGATACTTCTGCCGCATAAAGTAACTCTTCAGGACTTCTAGATTGCAAGAGGTCATCCACTCGACGCTGTTTGGTTTTTTCACTGCAGCTAACAAAGTCCTTCTTTCGTCTTCCGGGGCCGGGGTTACCTGAAGAAGTATTTGGTTGGTCTGAAGGCAACTTTGAATCTACCGTTATTGTTAATGTGAAGTCTGGACCCGAAAGCCACTCCGAATTTTTATTCAAAAATCGCTCCTTATGTCTTCCTGAAGTGTTCCACTTTTGATCCAGCTTCGACGAATATGCCGATATTTGTAAGCTGAAACTTTGTATAGAATACTCGGCTGCTTCGCTTAAATCGTACTTAAGTACAACAAAACTCAATAATTCTTTATATCTGCTTTCCTTCGAATGTTGAACCCAAATGTCAAAAAACTTCGTTCTTGGTACGAATATAACTAAACTGCTTTGTGTTGTTGATTTTCCGGTGAATAGTTGATGATTATTGTGCTGCCATCATAATTGTCGTTGATCATTCTGATTTGTTATCAGTTGTGCAGTATTTATATTACATTCAGGTATGTAGTAAATGCGTAGATGCTATCAAATGGAGTTGTTTTGTGTAGCGTTCCTTGTGGTTATACTTGCATTAGGATTGCTTTGTGTGTACCTGTTTTTATGCCTTGGTGACTGGTGCGGTAGGTTGTGGCAGGTTGAAGGCAGTTATCTTCGCCTTTTTGCTTTTGGTGTGCTCTTGTTGACCTTGCGCGTTTATTTTTGTGTGTTTTATGGCTACGTGTTTGTTCCCTGTACCTGGGGATTGGTTTTGCCGTTTGTAGATCAGCTTTAAAGGTTCAAATATCTCGTCGGAGCTGGTACGTACATACATCCTATTTTATATGTAGAGGTTATTAAATCTACAAAAAAAAAAAAAATTAAAAATAGATGTGCAAAGAACTCGCAATGGTTTTTTCTTTCGACTATTAGAGAATACTTGCGACTATAACATATATAAAACATAGCACGGATGTCAGCGGATGTATGTAACCTTTTTGTCCCTAAAGTTAAAAATATAGAGAAAAAATACCTTTTCTTCTTAATAACGGAATGCTAAATATATTGAAAATACTCTAATTGCGAAAGAATTACTATTAAAAAATTTTACTTACCTTCGAGCTTAGAATCCATCAAAAAATTATATAAAAGTGTTCACTTAAAAGAAATATGAAGCTTAATATTCAACAAGAATTTTGCAAATTAATCAATACATTTTACGGTCACTCTGCCTTCTTACTTCAATTACTCAATATATATGAGCAAAAATATCAAAAAAAGCAAAAATCCCTTTATTTTGTTTGTTTTCTTTCATTTCTCATTACACTTTTCTTTTTGTTCTACACGAAACATTGTGCGACGTCACGAAAAAGGATAGCTACCCATTGCCAATAATTTATGGCACTCTGGACTCGCTCTCTGGTACGAAATGGTTTTCCACACTGGACTTGAAAAGTGGCTACTGGCAAGTGGAGGTGGAGGAGGAAGACAAAGAGAAAACAGCCTTCAGCGTCGGAGATGGTCTTTGGCAATTTACAGTAATGCCCCTTGGACTAAGTAATGCACCAGCTACTTTCTAGAGACTCGTGGATCAGGTATTGCAAGGACTACATTGGAAAACATGCTTGGTGTACCTGGACGACATCATCTTATTGGGCAAGAACTTTGATGAACGTCTTAAAAACTTAGAGGAAGTTTTCCAGAGAATAGCTGGCGCTGGTCTGAAACTAAGTCCCAAAAAGTGTTCGTTGTTTAAAAAGGAAGTACATTGCTTGGGTCACAAGGTAACGACAGAAGGCATCTGTACTACGAATGAAAAGATAAAGGCAGTAAAGGATTGGCAAAGACCAATGAACCTGCATGAATTGAAAAGTTTCCTTGGGCTATGCACATATTACCGCCGATTTGTACCAAACTTTTCCAGAGTAGCCCATAGCCGCCATGAACTTACAAGAAAAAATAAAGCTTTTGAATGGAAGAAGGAGCAAGAGGTGGCTTTCCAAACATTGAAGGAGCGTTTGTGCACTACCCCAATGCTGGCATATCCGATTCCAGGAGCAACATTTATTCAGATACAGATGCGAGTGGATATGCTATAAGAGGGGTTTTGTCACAACTGGTTGATGGACAGAAGAAGGTAGTTGCATATTACAGCCGTTCAATTGGAAAACCAGGGAGGAACTACTGCGTTATACGGAGAGAGCTGTTGGCACTGGTAGAGTGCATTAAACATTTTCACAAATATCTCTACGGTCAGAGAGATTAAACAGAGATTCTATTGGATTGCGAACTAAGAGTTTTGCAGCAGAGCGAAAGGGCCCAAACCCGAAGTCATGGCCAAAGAAATCAATATAACCCAGGTGCGCCATTTGAAAGGATCTCTATGGATGTCGCAGTTCCATTTCCTACTAGCAATTGCGGAAAAAAATATGTACTGGTGGTTATGGATTACTTCAGCAAATGGCCAGAGGTATACCCAATTCCAAACCAAGAAGCGGGAACCGTAGCAGAAGTGGTTACAAACGATTTGGTTGCAAGTTATGGTGTACCAATGGAGTTACATTCTGACCAAGGCAGGAATTTTGAATCAACTGTGTTCCAAGAAATGTGTAAGAAGTTGGGCATTCGAAAAACACGGACAACTGCATTGCATCCTCCGTCCGATGGTATAGTGGAACGTTTCAATAGAACATTGGAGGAGCATTTAAGAAAAGTAGTAGACAATTACCATAAGGAGTGGGATACACACATATCATAATTATTGATGGCTTACCGCTCGGCAGTGAATGAGACAACGGGCCAAACACCCGCAAAGGTAATTTTTGGCAATGACCTTCTGTAAAAAGGATTTATGATGATGGCAAGATTGCCATGTAAGAAGGTAAAATGTAAAAACGGTTTATGGAGAAATAAAAGCAACGTGAATTACTGGAAGTGCTAATGTTCAGCGCTGAAATTCAATTGATGTTTATTAATAAATGCTTTCCTTTTTATAGGAATTTTTCTTACAATAATATTACAATATTTTTGTATAATACTTACACACTAAAATCAACTACATTCTATTTCTATATAACTATTTAATGCTATATTCTTATTACCTAACTTTGTAATAATGTTTGGTCAGTCGCACCGACAAACTGACGCTGTCAATCAGTTATGTTTATGGGTGAAGCAACTGTAAATGGATATGGATTCCCGCTGGGTTCAATTTAACTTAGCTATGCCGCTATGACTATGTCGCTATGAGTAATTTTTGTGTGTTTGAATTTGAAATTCATTTGCTTATGCATTTCAAGCTAGACCTATTCTGGTATGCACATAAGTACAAATGTCTTGTATTGCGGTAATACCACTTCATCCACCTTTAAAAAGAATCGCATACACGTGAGAACAGTTGTATGTGATTCTTAAAGTGATTTAATGACCATGTGGAGTTCACTAAATTTTAGTTGCTTTTTAGTTTGCTATTGTAATTTTTTGTCTTGCGGTAATTTGATATTGAGCGTGAAGCGTTGTTTACTTGTTTTTATATCCGTTTACATTTGCTTGCCATGTGTGATTTTTTGTGTTGACTAAAATTTTTTTATTGTTCTTTTGTTTGCACGTTTTTTTTTTTTTTGTTGTTTTGAAGTATAATATATGTATGTACATTTGTATGGTATGTGCTTGTATATATGTATAATGTTTTGCATCAAGTGTTATTGACATTTGGTTTTACACATCAGAGTTTTAAATTATTTTTGCACAGCCGTAACTTAATGCCAACATTACCTCATATTTATGCATTTTTCTTTCTTTATGTGTTTACATTTTATTGATGAGTAAATTGGAATAGTATGGTTAAAACTGGGTTTTGTTAAATTCTGTGAGTTAGAAGATTTTTTTTTGTATTGGTATTTTCCTATTACCATTTTCTAGTCTATTGGGGGAATTTTTTACTACTATTTACTCTATTTAGCGTTAAAGATATTTTCCTATTACTATTTCCTATTCTACTGGGGGTTGAAGTGAAAAAAAAAAAATATTTTTCCTAAAATTATGATCTCTCTAAAAGCGAGGTTTTATAACTGAAACAACTCATACTTATATATATTTCTTTAATTATTTCTATAAAATAACAGCTTTTTATTGCTATTTCATTTGATTAGGGCTACATTAAACTTAGAACCAATAAAAAAAAATTTTATAGTGAATTATTCGGAAAATTTATTAGCTGTAATTGGCGGAAGAGCGAGGTAATTTATATTTGCTGTAGTAGTTTAGCTGGTTCGTGGAAGAAAGGCACAGTGGGTGCAAAAATTATTCTAACTTTTAATTTATTTTGCTTATTTTTCCAGCAATTTATTTGATTTAATTGTTATGCGATTTCTGCGGCGGCCACCAAGATAGAATCGTCATGACTTTTATGAAGAATTTTTGTTTTTTGTTTTTATACTGGGATTTGTCACTTGCACAACTTCTTTGGTTAAGTGGAATTATTTGATCATAAGAACCTGGTTATCAATTTTAAATTTGCCTACTGCAGTAAATATTCAATTAATTTTTCCTTATAAATTTCAAGTCCTGGATTGCCGGCATTTCTTGTATGCCTGGTCGAATATTGTCCTAAGTCAATAACTTCCTCAACAATCTGGTTGCTTGAAAATTTTCTACGCTACAATTTTTCTATCCTAAGATGGAAATGAGCGCGACTAGTCTTTTATTGCAAATTTATATAGCGCTTTACATATATTTTATAAGTTCTCTTTGTGACTTTTTCTTCATAAATTTTTGTTTTGTTGTTCTTATTGGCTGGTTGTCAAATTTTTGTATTTTTTTTTTTCATATGTCCGCTGACGCAAATTTTACCATGGCTGTTTTATAAATCTTTTTCTTTTGACAGCCTTCAAGGATGTTATCTTGATAACTTCCATGGAGATTACTACTTTGAAGTATGCAAATTATTGATTTGCCATTAAATTTGTGCAGGTCTAATGAAGCTGGCTTTAATGTCGTTTGCGACATTTTGAGGGTTACTGTTTACAAGATTATTTTTAATTATTTGTTGCTCTTCCTCAGCTTTGGGTTTGGTTTTAAAAGAGGCTTAGAGTGTTTTGTTTGAATGCTAAATGCGTGCTTGAGCATTTTCTAACTGCCTATATTTGATTTTCATATAGTTTTTGAGCATCATAGCTATTGTGACGATCAATAGCATGAATGCGCAAATTGTAACTGCTAACAAACATCTGGAACGTTTGGCGAGTTTTTCGTATCTATTTCTGTTGGTGGTTCGTATTTTACGACTCTATTTTCCGTTGATTCCGAGTTTTCCTTCCCAAACTCGTATCTGGCTATCGCTATCATGATGCCTTGAGCGATATTTGTCCACCAAGACATTTTAAAATTTTCCTATAATTATTTTCTACTTGTGACGAACTAAAAAAAATTTTTTGATTTTATTCTTTCATCCTATGCATTCCATTTTATTTAAACTTTTGTATTATAAAAATTGTTATTCTAAAATATTCCTTAAAATATTTTTATTTAGGTTAATATTTTTAACAGTTCAAAAAAAATTTTAATGATTATATTTTTTTTTTCTAAACTAATTATACAAAAATATCTAAAACTTTATTCCTAGGCTATTTTGTTTCATTTTTGTTTATTCGTAAATAGAATTTTTTCACAGATATTATAATTTTAATATTGATCCCTATCGGGGAAATTCATCCTTATCATATTCATGATTTCTTCCTCTTTAGTTGAAGGATTTTTTATATCTTCCATAGTTGGTTCCCTACTCATACCTATTGTCTTCCAAAATTTTTTCAACCAATCTAATTCTTTTATGAAGTTTCTATTTTCTATTTCTAGAGTGTCATTTTCATCCCACTTTTTGAGGGGATTTTTCGAAAAATCTTTAGGCATTCTAAAGTTACTCAATTATTCGAACTTAAATTTTGAAATTTAATTTTTATTTAATTCCTTTTTTTCAAACCATTGTTTTTTTGGATTTTGAATGAACAAATTAATTAACTTTTAACATTGTAAGTTTGAAATATTCTTTTCATTTTTAATTAAAATTCATGATTTAAAAAAAATTGCCTAAGCAAAAATGAAATTTTTGCAAATGGGTAAGCGTCCCTAAGGCCGCTCAATTTATTCTAAAAATTTAAATAATTTAAATATACTTAATATACATAATATTCGCTGCCAGTCGTATTGTCCATTTTGTCCTGTTGGTTTGCCATATAATATTAGTTGCCAGTATTATGCCAATTATGCCCTGCTGGTTTGCTACTCTGCATTTATTTAGTGTCCGGCCAGATGTTATGATTATTCCACTCCATTTGTGCGTTTAATTTATTATTGAACTTCCGTTATTTTGCTTCAAACAAACGTTCATAACTAATTGATCCAGATAACCACCATGAGTTTATTCGTATTTGCCATAAGTCCGTTAAAATATTATTGTTATTATTCATACCAAATTACGTTGGGTTGATCTAGCTCGCGATGTAATTATTGCTCCTTTTCTTCTGTACAGAATTTTTATCCAGCATGATCTGAAAAAAAAAAATGTTTCTCTAAGTTCTAAACTTGGCAGGACCTTCCAGATTTTTAGCCAAGTCTGTCAGGATCTTTTACTCCAGCAAGATCGTTAGCAGTTTTGCCAATTTCTGATCAAGCTGGCAGGATCGCCATGTAAAAAGGATTTATGATGATGGCAGGATCGCCATGTAAAAAGGTAAAATGTAAAAACGGTTTATGGAGAAATAAAAGCAACGTGAATTACTGGAAGCGCTAATGTTCAGCGCTGAAATTCAATTGATTTTTATTAATAAATGCTTTCCTTTTTATAAGAATTTTTCTTACAAAACTATTACAATATTTTTGTACAATACTTATACACTAAAAATAACTATATTCTATTTCTATGTACCTATTCAGTGCTATATTCTTATTACCTAACTATGTAATAATGTTTGGTCAGTCGCACCGACAAACTGACGCTGTCAATCAGTTATGTTTATGGATGAAGCAACTGTAAATGGATATGGATCCCCGCTGGGTTCAATGTAACTTAGCTATGCCGCTACTACTGTGTCGCTATGAGTAATTTGTGTGAGTTTGAAAGTGAAATTCATTTGCTTATGCGTTTCAAGCTAGACCTATTCTGGTATGTACATAAGTACAAATATTTTGTATTGCGGTAATACCACACTTCGAATGCCAGCTGATTTCAAGTTTGGGATAGATGCCGATGCGGAGAGAAATGTCAAGAAATCCACTGGTGTCTTGGAAGAAGAGCTGAGAGAGATACATGGTCTTGTAAAGCAACGAGCAAAGATTATGAGTGAAAAGGAGAAAGCCATATATGATAAAGCAATTAATTCGGAAGGTTTTCAGGAAGGAGATTTGGTGCTGGTATACAACCCACAACGAAAAAAAGGTTTGTCCCCGAAATTGAAGTGTAATTGGGAAGGCCCATACAAAGTTGTAAAACGGATCAACGATGTAGTGTACCGCATACAAACCATTGGCAAACCACGAACCAAAATGAAAGTGGTCCATTTGGAAAGGCTGGCAGCATTTAGATCGAGAGATTTGTCTGATCGGGACGATCAGCCTTAGGTTAAGGGCAATGTGGCGAATATTAGTGACACTAAGTGAAGGATAGCTGTCCATTGCCGAGAATTTAAGACACTATGGACTCGCTATCTGGTAAGAAATGGTTTTCCACACTGGACTTGAAAAGTGGCTACTGGAAAATGGAGGTGAAGGAGGAAGACAAAGAAAAACATCTCTTAACGTCGGAGATGGTCTTTGGCAATTTACAGCAATGCCTTTTCACGAAGACCATGTAGTTTGGAATGCAAGCACTGTTCAAAGGCCGAGCCTAAAGAAGACATTATAGATGTCCTGCTAATGACTATAACGTCTACGGGTGAATGGGACAAGGAAAAACTAAGAAAGTGTCAGCTAGAAAATACAGATCTGCCACATGTTATGCAAGGGCTCGATTGAAACGAAAAACCAAACAGAGAAGAGATGTCAGCAGAGAGTCCCATTGCGAAGTCATATTGGGCACAGTGGAACAGTTTAGAATTGATATCCATTTGCATTCATTGAGTATGGGAGAGTGAGGATGATCAATGTGTCAGGAATGTCCAAATGGATTAAAATGAATAGTCTCACCACGTTTATAAAAGTAATACATGTATTTGTTTATTTAATTAACAAAAGGTTTAGGTTAAATTATAATTCAAATTTTAAGGAAATTGATTGTACCACGAACTGACTACCGTTCTGCTTCAAATTCAACCAGCGAATGCCCTCAATGGTCTCACAAGCAAACAGCCGGTGACAGCTCGGCCTTTCCTGACATTTTGTCCTGCATGGACGAGTCATCGTCGTCTTCGATACCATCAAGTTCAGGAATCAATGCACACCACGGTTTTATGTGATCCACACTACATATGTTGCAATAACGTCTTTGTGTATGTGTTGAGTCTGGTAGATCTTCGATAATATATCTGTCATAGTTAAGTACCTTCGTAACAATATATGGTCCTTTAAATGCGGGATCCAGCTTATGGGAGAGACCTGTTGCATTTGGAAAATGATCAATGATCACTAAGTCGTCAACATCATATTTCTTTGGAGTTTAGTGTCTTTTGTCATAACGCTCTTTCCACTTATGTCTCTCTGCCATTATATTGTTTGCTGCTTCATCATGTTTCACCTCGATATCTGGATTACCCTTATCATCATCGTTTATAGCTTGTATCATTCGGTTGTATGTTACATTTCTGGGATTGAAATAAAACACAAGTTCATTAGGCGTGTATTTTGTTACCTCATTACGTAGGGAATTAATCGGGCATTGAATGTTTGGAAGCATTTTATCCCATGTTTTGGCCGTTTCGCTCATACATTTCAAAGCGTTGATAACTGTTTTATTTACGCGTTCGGCCTGTCCGTTAGCTCTCGTTGTTCGTACTGCAGTTTTGTTGTGTTGAATACCATCATTCGAAATGAATTCTTCAAATTGCTTCGAAGTGAACGCCGTACCTCGATCTGATGTTATTTTAAGTGGTTGACGAAAAATGGCCATGATTTCTTCTAATGCTTTTACGACTGGTTCAGTTTTCGTAGTTCTGAATCCGCATACAACTACTAATATGTACGAAAACCCTGATTGCTGCGTTGGAATGGACCCACATGATCAATAAAAATGTGCCTAAATGGCATCGGCAACACACCGCTTACGTGCAATTGGCTTTGCGGTTTACCTCCCGTCATTTTATTTAAGCAACACTCTTCAGAAGCTGCTATGATTTGACATACTCCTCATGCGTGGAAACCAAAAATGTTTGCATAGTCGCTGTAATGTTTTTTCTAAAGCAAAATGTTCAGAGTCATCATGACATGACTTAACAACTCGCCAACTCGCCTTTGGTACTGCCAATTTCATATCGCCCTTAGCTTTTCTAAATAATCGACTGTTATGCATCGTATAATCGGTTTTCATTTGCTTAATTGTAGCTTCATCTGCCGTTTCTTTCCCTGTAATTATATCGCTTATTCGTTTAAATTTTCATCTTGGAGTTGCATTGAGTAAATCCAATCATCAATCTTATTGCCTCGGTTAAGTTTCAATACCTTTTCTGCAATAGTGTTTGTACGTTTTGATATTTCAACAGGCGCTCGACTAAGTGAGTATGCATACTCCATCTTAGACCCAGGTCGATATGTACTTGTAAAATCAAATTCTTTTAGTTTTAGCCACCATGTGACAATGCGCGGCTTCAATGCTGTATTGGACTTAGTTGTTGCAATTGCATTGCAGTCCGTTCGTACAACAAATGGAGTACCGACTAAATAAACTCGTAATCGTTCAAGCGTCTCTACGATCGCCAATACTTCTAATTCATGTGATGGATACGTAGACTCAGCTGCATTACATCGTCTGCTGTAATAGTGTACCGGCTTCCAATCCTCGCCTTCTAGCTGCAACAACACTCCAGATAGTCCTATGGAATTAGCGTCGGTGTGTACTTCGTGGCTCTTTGTTACGTCAAACAAAACTAACACCGGCTGAGTGCAAAGTGCATGTTTTAATTTTTCAAAAACTATGGCATGTTCGTCTGTCCACACGAATGTTTTTGCTTTCTTTAGTAACATTGTTAGCGGCATAGCGGTACTACCATAATCTGGTATAAACTTCCTGAAAAACCCGGTTAAGCCAAGGAATCGACGGACTTCACTTTCATTAGTGGGTTGAGGAAAAGCTTTAATTGATTTTGTTTTCTCCTCACCAGGCTTGATACCATCTTGGCTTACGACATGGCCTAAGAATTTAACATTTCTTGACATAAAAGTACATTTACTTGGTTTTAGCGTGAGACCTCCAAAAACTCGGCTAGGACACCAATACCTTCACTAACATTCTTTGTTGCGATTATAACCTCATCAACGTAGCTTATAATTTTGGCTCGGTTTCTCAAACCACGTACAAGTTGAATAATCATCTCCTAAAAGACCATTGGTGCATTTCGCAGTCCAAATGGCATTACATTATACTCGTATAATCCCTCAGGCGTCAAAAACGCTGTGAACTTCTTGCTCTCATCATGTAATGGAATTTGATAATATGCTGCAGTCATATCAAGGGTGGTAAAAAACGTATTACCCCCAAGCTTTGACAACTGCTCTTCTACTATTGGCATTGGGAATTGTTGTTTTATGGTGACCGCATTAAGTGCCCTAAAGTCAACGCACATTCTATCTTCCCCGTTTGACTTCTTCACTATTACAAATGGAGGTGCGTAAGGTGATGAACTATGACGAATTATATTGTGCTTAAGCAAGTCGTCAATTATCGTGGAAAGTACAGGTGTTTGGTTTGGTTTCTCGGTGCTGACAACGATTTCCATAGTTGTTGTTTTACAACGTCCAAGATTTCCTAAATCTTCTGCAAAACAATCATCGTATTTTTCTAGTAAATGAAGTAATTCGTGCATTTCATCTTTGCTTAATGATACATTAACATTAAAACCCTTTGCCGTATTTTTCTGTATTTGCATATTTCCCGACTGTATAACTAGTGAACAATCTTTTCGACACAAAACATCTCGTCCAATGAACAGATCGTATGGCATAAACTCGTCGGGTACTACATGCAATTTCGTATTCAGTGCGCTGCCTTCTATAACTAATTCTACTTCAATCTCTTCTTTGCTTTCAACGCTTGCACCCGCAAATCCCTCTAACTTTCTAACACATACTTTCTTTTCCACATTGGTTATTACTTTGGGTTCGGATATGATTGATGTGTCGCTGCCAGTATCGATAAACGCCGAATACTGATCACCATTCAGCAAGACCCTTGACATTAACGGTGGATATAAATTTTCACTAACTACCTTCGCAACCATTGATTTTTCATAGCGGCAAGACTTAGAATCGTGTCCCACCTTGTTATATTTTGCGCATCTTTCCTTTCTTGGAGGCTTTGGACATTTTGCTGCAATGTGTCCATACTCGTTGCAATTAAAACATTTTGTATATTTCTTGTCTGTAGTAACATTTCGTGTTACCTCGTTTACATTTCTATTACCACTATCTTTACCTTTGAACGCACTATATACATTTGCTAAACTATCGAGAGATCGCAATAAATCGTTACATGTTGATAATTTCATTGCCAGAAGGGTGCGTGTTAAATTACTGTCATTTAACCCCCCAATAATGTATGTATTGATTGATTCTTCATCAACCTTACCTTGCCTACCAATATTTAACATAGCGTAATAGTATTGACTAAAATTTTCATTTGTTCTCCTCTTTCTTCGTGATAATTTCGCGTGCACTTCTGCAGTACACATTGTGAAAGGAAAAGTTGTTTGAAATGCTGATACAAAAGCTGACCATCGTTGAAATACGTTTTGTGCATCGAGCCATTCTTTGGCCACGCCTTTCAACTTTGATTGAGCGGCTAACAAAATTTCTTGCTCAGACCATCCGTATGCTTCTCGTAGCTGTATAACTTTATCAACAAACTTTTTCGATGTTAAACTCCCTTTTAATGGATCAAAATCAGGTAATATTGCGATGATGTCGTGCACTGCGCTTCTTTTCCATTTAGGTTGCCTCATTGGGACTAACAATGGAAGATCTGCTATTGGTGTACCATTAAAATCCTGTTCCAATGAACTCCTTGGTATTTCAGCGTGAACCTCTGTTGTGGCAGTTGAATGGTTATCGTGGCAACTTTCTTCTGCTGGAATCGTTGTGGCGTTCCACGGTGTTAACGTTTGCCTTATCTGTACTGTCACCAAATCGTTTACAGACTTAGCTAGCCACGCAATAATGCCACGCATTTCTTCCATTTGCTTCCGCATAGCTGTAACTTCGCTGCTTACATCCAACTCTTCAGCATCAACTTCATCAACGCCGTACATTTCCGCCAATTTAATAATTTTTGTTGCTTTATTGCCCATTACCGTCGCACCTTGGTTTTGTAGAAATTTGTTGATTTGATCAACCTTTAAAGTGTTTAATTTGATCATGTTTCCCATATTACAGTGCAATTAACTTTTCTGCATGCAATTGTCATCCAAAAAAATGAAAAAAAAAATTGTCTTGCTTCTTTTTTTTGCAGTTCTGCAGAAATTCACTTGTAATCACGTTGGTTTTTCTTGAACGTCTCGCCGTTGTTCAGCCCGTATGGCTCACAATAATTCTCCTCAATAGAATTCCAGAACGTTCTTCGATATTGCAGCTATAAACACCACTGCCCCTTGTACGTTGCTCTTAAACCGTTGCAAAAACACAAAACAAAAAAAAAATCTACTCTTGCTTTTGTCTTGTTTTTGTTGTTGCGTTCTCGTCGTTTTATTTGTATCGAAGTCGTTGCAAACACACAAACTAACCTTCTACTTGTGTTCTTACATTCGTTACTTCGATTGTTGATTCTTTTGCGTTTACCTTTTGTTGTGTACGTATACAAAGTCACTCGCCGTTATAATTGTTCGACTGTAACTGTTGCAAATGATCTCTTAAATATGTTCAGAGACGCTTGAAGCAATTTCGTTTGCTCTTTTACTTTTTAAACTTATTCGTTGATTCGCTTACTGGTGGTATTTTTCCCCTCGCTTGTGTCGTTGATTGAAAATTCAATTCGTATGTAGGAATGGATGCAAAATATGTTCTTCTCACTTCTGAGATGTCAGGAATGTCCAAATGGATTAAAATGAATAGTCTCACCACGTTTATAAAAGTAATACATGTATTTGTTTATTTAATTAACAAAAGGTTTAGGTTGAATTATGATTAAAATTTTAAGGAAATTGATTTTACCACGAACTGACTACCGTTCTGCTTCAAAGTCAACCAGCGAATGCCCTCAATGCTCTCACAAGCAAACTGTCGGTGACAAATGCAAGAAGAAACTAATAGTTGTTCCCAGAAAGATGATTCCTAACGTGCTCAGCAAACCGCATAATGGTCCAAGTGGAGGTCATCTTGGAATAACGAAGACGCTTGAGAAAATTAAGCAGAGATTCTATTGGGTTGGTTGCCGTCAGTCGGTCACAGAGTGGATTGCCAACTGCGAGGTTTGCAACAGAGCGAAAGGGCCCAAAACACCCCCATTTGAAAGGATCGCCATGGATGTCGCAGGTCAGTTTCCTACTAGCAACTGCGGAAAAAATACATACTGGTGGTTTTGGATTATTTCAGTAAATGGCCAGAGTGGGTATACCTCCCAAACCAAGAAGCGGAAACCGCAGAAGAAGTGGTTACAAACGATTTGGTTGAAAGGTATTGTGTACCAATGGAGTTACATTGTGACCAAGGCAGGAATTTTGAATCAGCTGTGTTCCAAGAAATGTGTAAGAAATTGGGCATTCGAAAAACACGGACAACTGTATTGCATCCTCCGTCCGATGGTATGGTGGAACGTTTCAATAGAACATTGGAGGAGCATTTAAGAAAAGTAGAAAACAAGTACCCTAAGGAGTGGGATACACACATATCATAATTCTTGATGGCTTACCGCTCGGCAGTGCATGAGACAACGGGAAAAACACCCGCAAAGGTAATTTTTGGCAATGACCTTCTTTAAAAAGGATTTATGATGATGGCAGGATCGCCATGTAAGAAGGTAAACTGTGTTACGGCCCCGTCGGCCTCTTCCTTAAGATGGGCTTGCCCAGCGTGTTGGTAAAAGTGGTGTGTGCACTGGCATTAATGCGGGAGCTTCAGCCTGGGGAGGGTTCGAAACACTTTTACCGAACCAAGCCCCCATCTGTCAGCTCGGGGGCCGAACAAGAACTTAAACTTTGCACACTAACGAAAAGCTACCGGAAAGCCTGAGTACCACCAACTATGCCTGGAAAACCCCATACCTAGCAGCGCGTATCTTATTTTGGCGGCTGCTCTTAACCCACCCTACCATGGATTTAAAGCTGTTAATAAAGCCCCAAGAGACCAACCACACTACAATGGAATTAGACCAACACAATTAAATTTACAATTTCATATTTACAAATTTTTATTACAGTTCAGCTCATTCTCCTTATAGGTTAAAAAAATTTAAACGTATGTAAGACTTAGTGTAGGTGGCAATCTAATCGTAGAATTAATCACCAAGATCTTAATTTATATCCGTAACAACTAAATTTTTTTTTCTTGGGTATTGATCAGACAGAAAAAACTAACCTACCTCAACAATATGTAAATTATATATTTTATGAGTTCGGCGACCTTGCCGCTCACGAGAGCTTGGAGTTTCAGTGTAAAGATTAAGAAACCAAAACAAAAATTCTTCCTCTAATTCTCTTGGTTTTACCGTGAGATGATCCGAACTCCACACGGGAGATGGGTATTCATATGTATGTACGAAAGTACTTAAAAATGATGCGAACAACAAAGAAAGAAAGCTTGCATCCATGTGCATATATGTACGTACATACATAAGTTGGTTATGTATGTAAGTACATGTTACTTACGTTCTCTATCGTAGCATTTATGTATACTTAGTAGGTTGGTGGATAAAATCAAATAAGTGAACTTACTTACATGTTTTCCAGTGGTAATGGTTTGCTTACTGTCCCACAAAGCGAAGAAGGCCTTCCTTGCTTGGTACGCAGCTGCTGGTGCACGTTCATATGCTTCAAATATTATAACCTATTTTATCCAACCAAATTTACCTTAGCAGTTAGGTGTGGTTATTTCAATGGCCAATATGGTATATAAGGTTTGCGAAGGGCGCATAAAAGGTGTCAAAGAATAACCGCCGCCGACCGGAGCGCCAGCAAAAAAATGAATTTAAGAGAATGGTGAGCAATTGGAGCTAAGAGAGTCTCCCAAACATTGACAATTTCAAAGTTTTGGTTTTTGATTTCTTCGATCTTTTTCTCAAAAGAGCGATCCGGAAATTAATAAAATGGATGACGATTTACAACATCTTGTGGAACTAGGTCAGTTTAACAGCTGATCATATGTTTTTCTTTTATGTTAATGTACATCGATTAGCTATGTTGTTGAAATGCAATAACATAGTTACAATAAAATTATCCTAATGTTCATGGTTCAAAGGTAAGTATAACGATTTGATTAAAGGTTATTACAAACTCAATTAACATTATTTAGATATGTAGGAACCTAGGAAGATGGTTCTATTGCAGTTTCTTAAAAAAAAAAATCCTTTTATTAGGATGTTCTTCTTCTTCCCTTCCTGGCTAGGGTATAATTATTTGAAATGAAGTTAATTATTAATAACTATTTTCTTACTCTATTCAAAAGGTTACATAGGGGTAGGAATTAAGACAAACCAGTGAGAGTAGGTATTATGGCAAATTCATTCCTTTGTGCTTAGGTTTGCTTTGTATAATTATTTAGACTAACAGGTAACTCTAAAGGTAAGTATAATTCATGTTTTCAGAAGACGAATATTTAAGAACTAAGGATAAAATTAGCAGTAAGTATAATTGAAGATGTTCATTGTAGGTTATGACAAAGTAAGTATGCGCATGTACATCTACATGCAACTGGGATCAAAATCCCTGGCTTTTATTTTTACATTGTAATGCGGGTCTTCTAACTCTGGTCGATGGTGATTTCTGATCTGAAAGGGAAAACCGCCTTTTCCACTATCGGGTAAAACCGCGCTGGTTATAAACTTAACTTTTACATGTTTAGGGGTTACAATTATGAAAGCTAAAACCCTCTTAACAATTCCCTAACTAAATGGTTGTGGGTAAATTGTTTTTTGTTGAATTAATTATGATTTTTTTCTAGGTCCTTTTCTAGCGATCCCGAATCACAAGAACTTAATGATAAAGTGGAAAACCGCCTTTTCCACTGGCTCACTTGTATTCTAACTTTTTATATAAACGTTGAAAATTGACAAGTTAGATATAAGTATGTAGGATACATAAGAAAATTGTCTTAAAGGCTAAGATTCGGCCACTATTTGCCGGCATACATTTGGGCATTATTTTGGGCCATTCAACTGGTGATTGATTCCGGCCGCAACAACACTTTTGCGCACGTTATTCAGGCTGCGCTTGGAGGGCCTCAGTTAGGTAGCCTAAAAGAGGGATTTCACTTTAGACACTTTTAGCACAACACATAACTTTGATTTAAGTTTTAGAGCCTTTCTTACCAATTTCTTTAAGTTGGGTTTAATTTGATTGCAGGGAATGTAGTGGTGGTGGGAAGTGAGTTAGTTAAATTAGCACTCGCGATTTATCTTAACTTTTCGAGTTAAATTGGACACTTGATTTACTAACTACACTTCCACACTTACGATCTGCTAAGCACGATGGTTCTTCAGGAAAAGAACGATTTTCGGGCCGGATATAAGGCCGAGACCCATGAGGTAGTAATTGACATATAGATTACCGATAATTTTCGTATCGAAAATCATATGTTCGAACTGATGATTGAAGGATGTTAATCTTAGAATAGTGTTGGGAACTACCGGGTGTTCTGTATGAAAATTTAAAAGAAAGCAAAAGTAGAAGAATTTTAAAAACAAGGGAAACTGTGTTTATGTGAGGGTGAATAAAGTGCATGCATTTACCCATGGTACATATACCCCCCACCTAGAGTGTTGGTGCGGTCGGTAACTTGCCCCTATCTTTTTGGATATCCTTTTGGTTGTAAATCGCACGCTTCCCTGTATTAACGTCTTCTAACTCATGTAGGCAATTGCCTTTTCGTGCAACAACTTTAGCTTTTATGAACTTTGGCGCAAACTTGGCACATAATTTTTTTGCGGCATCGCTTAGAACAAAATTTCTACTATACACGCTATCACCTACTTTAAAATTTTCCGCGGAACTTCGCAAATTATATCTTTTCGCAGAGCTTTCGAAAGCTTTTTTCATATGCTCACCAATTGATTTCCGTATTAATGCAAGCTTGTCTGTTCTATCAAGGATATTATCATCAGGGCATAGTACGGGGTACAACCTATTGCCTGGTGAAATTAACTCCTCAATGCCTCGGCAATGCTTGGCAAGTGCTTGTCCCATAGGGCCTGGTCATCCTTCAAGTATGCTCTTATGCCCGCAATTATGGATCTGTTGACTCGCTCGCTTGCATTTGCTTGGGGGCTGTACAACGCGGTGTAAACATACTTGATTCCCCGTTCAGAAAGTTAATTGTTGAGCTGAGAAGATTTAAATTGTTTCCCGTTGTCACTTAAAATGATCTCGGGGGTTCCAAAAATGCTAAAAACGTTTTCCTTTAGAAAATCAGAGATGCCTGTGGCATTGAAATTTTTCACCGTATTAACTAAAGGAAACTTAGTGTAGTGGTCTAAAACAATAAAAATTCCTATGTTCCCTTGCTTTGAACGGGGATAAGGACCTAAGAAATTGATATAGAGTTTTTGGAAGGGACGCTGAACAGTGTATTGCGCGGACATAGGTGATCGAAGCGTACTGTTGGAAGGTTTGGTTTGTTGGCAAGTTTCGTAACCTCGGACATAATCCTTGACGTCAATCGTCATATTGGGCCAATAGAAATTGAGCCTTAACCGCTCTAAGGTCTTGGCGATTCGTCCGTGGCATTTGTTAGGTTGGCAGTGGGCGTTCTGGATCACGTCGTTAAGCAAGGTTTTAGGAATCTATAGCTTCCAGTTGTAGACCTCTCGCTCAGGGTTACCAGTGGGATGTTCGCTCCTCTTATACACGACATCCTCAAATATTCGTAAATCAGGCAAACAATTTTGATTCTTTTTGACGTTATCTATCAATTTCATGTATTCTTCGGACTTAAATTCGAACGATTCTATATCGACTAACGGACGGAACTCTAACTCGTTGATCTCTTCGAAGGATAGGGTAACGGGTAATACCTTCAAGGTACCTTTTCTATGCTCTATGTTGAACCTGTAACCTTGAAGCTTCAGAGACCATCGGGGCAATCGGGTGGATAAGTCGCTTTGGCGCATCAGCCATTGAAGACTGGCATGATCGGTCACAATTGTAAAATCTTGCCCTGCAACATAAGCGCGGAACTTCTTTAGGCTAAGCATAACTGCGAGGCATTCTAGCTCCGTAACACTTTAATTGCTTTGGGCTTTGTTGAGCTTTTGGGAGAAATATGCAATTGGCGCCTCGATGCCATCTTCATTCTTCTGCGCCAAAACCGCACCGACTCCGAGCTTAGATGCGTCACATTGGATGATGAGCGGCTTCTCATAGTTAGGACTAGCCAGGACAGGGGCGGAACATAAAACTTGCTTCAAAGTATCAAACGACTTTTGTGCTTCATCATTCCAATTAAAATTTTTGTTTTTCCTTAATAAATTCGTCAATGGTGTTGTAAGGTACGCAAAGTTATTTACGAACCGGCGGTACCAACCGGCCATTCCAAGGAAACGCCGGACTTGTTTAACAGTAGTTGGTACGGGATAATTCGTAACTGCCGAAATCTTCTCAAGGTCTGTTCGCAGCGTGCCATTACCCACAATATATCCCAGATACTTCACCTCACTGATGCAAAACTTACTTTTCTCGACATTAATGGTTAAGCCAGCTTTTTTTAAATGATGCGCAACTTCAGAAAGAACGGACATATGACTATCAAAGTCTTCGGACAATATAAGCAGGTCGTCTAAATAGACAAAAACTTGATTTTTCAGTTTAGGTGGGATGACGCGATCCATCAAGCGGCAAAGTGCTTGAGGAGCGTTGCATAAGCCAAAGGGCATTACACAGTAACGATACAACGGACGGTTGGGGACAGTAAAACAAGTATAATCTCGGGAGTTCTCGGACAGGGGGATTTGCCAAAAAGCTCGACGCAAATCTCGTGAAGTTATGTATTTCGCCTTTGGTATCCTGCTTATGCGGGAGGGGTTAAGCGTCCTTAACGGTTACGCTATTTAATTTTCGGGAATCAAGACACAGACGGACCTTATTTGGCTTCTTCACTAGAACAACCGGACTGGACCAAGGACTATTAGGTGACTCTCCGATCACACCTAATTGAAGCATTTCGTCAATTTCTGCATGAACAAGCTTTTCTACCACGAGAGAAATGGGAAAATACCTTTGTTTAATCGGACGGACATTGGGCTGTAATTCTATCACGTACTCCATAAGAGACGTTTCTCCTAAACCTTCTTTTTCGCAGTTCGGAAATATATTTTTAATATATTTTAACTTGACTTGTTGCTCGTCCGTTAAGAAAAGGGCATTATCATCAGGCTTCACATCAAGGGTAAATTCAGGTATTATATTTGGCGCTATTCGGAATTTAATCCAAAAATCGACTCCTAAAATAACTTTTTGCGACATACTTGGAATAACGAAAAACGTGATCGATTGGCTCATATCTTCGAATTTTACTTCCAAGGCTATGACACCGAAAACCAATTGCGTTTTTCCATCTGCGGTACAAACGGATGTTTTATGTTCTCGCAACTTATTGTGCTTGCGAATCTCGTCAGCAAGTGAGGATCCGATGCATGAGACTTGGGCTCCACTGTCTAGCAGTCCCAAATATTCTACACCACCAATCATTATCTTCGCATATGGCCTTAGGTCACATGACTTCTTAGTCAAGGAACAAACAAAGGTTTTAAGGGACTTTCGTTTTTCCTTAAAACCTCGCCAAAACTTCTTAATACGGAAAGACAAACGACTTAAACAAGATGATATAGTAGTTACTTCGGAAAATATTCGGTTGTGGGCTTCATTATACTTTCTCAGACGGACTTCGTACGGAACAATTTTATGGACATTTGGACTAGTAACTAAAGGTGTACATTCTTTTTCTGGGTATAAAATCGATGGTTTCATTATTTGTTTTTGGGGTCTTTGCGAGGGTTCAACCGGGAAGCCTCGCTCGTTTTCGAGTTTCCCGAACACGTTTCGCATTTTGGCCTATACACATTTGCCTTGCCACAGCCGTAACAAAATACCGTGCGATCTTCCAAACAATCCATATACCTGTGATCCTCGGACCTGCAGTTCCAATTTCGACGCATCGAACGTTCGCTTTGTCACCTCGTCCACTTCGCACTCTATGTCGACGTGTGTATCCTCCTCGTACTGAAACTCGTTTGCATATCGACGGGGGATTGCTCGAGTATTTTCTGTTGATGGCAAATTGTTCGGCTGGCTAATTTCATTCGCGAGGCTCTCGCCCTTCAAGCAAAGCCTACGCAGTTCGGCAAGCGAGTTAAATGACACATACAATAACTGCTGGCGGATTCGAGGTCGCAGATTGTGCTGCAGGATCTCTATGAGCTCCGCCTCTGTCAATGGCTCTTGTAGGGGTTCAGCTAATTTGAGCATTGAGTTCCTGAACTCATCAAAGGTCTCGGTCATACCCTGCTTTCTGCTCCTAATCTGCTCCTTCAACTCAAAATCGCTTTTGTGCTGTTGGAAATTAGTCCTGAGGGCTTGACATAGGGAAGTCCAAGTGACTCGTTCGACGGAACGTCGATATCTCCAGTACCAATCTTTCGCATCGTGAGTTAAAAACCTTGGACATGCTCGCATAGCAAATTATAATTACCTCCAAGTGTATCGATTACCTGGCATTCGATGCGGTAAATAAAGCTATCGACGGACAGTCGTGGGGAACCATCGAAAGTGACACCCCAGCTCGATATGAGGTGTGCAATCCTACCGGAATTCGGTACACTCGATATATCGCTGAATCGAAACTGATCAATCGCACGGTTGAAAGTTTGGTTGGAGTTGTTGGGCCAATTAGGTATGTCCCTAGGCCAGAATCCAGTCGAATGGTTATCTAGGGGGACGTCGTTTACTACTGAGCTACGATTATTGACAGGTGGAACTGCCTGCACGTTTGGATTTTCCCCATTCAAGTTTAGTCTAGCTAGAACATTGGCAAGGGTACCCTCGAGTCTTTGCTCTATCAGATGTGCTACTCGGTTTTCGAGGTCGTCAACCAAAGTTGCCTGCCTAGCCGCTATCACGGCCGATACTATATTCCTAATCCGAATTTCGCCGTCTTTGTTGCCTGGGTCTGATGCCGGATTAAAAAGACTCTGAGTGTCACCGTCAACCTGACCTTGCTCATTGCGACGCAGCTCTAAATTTTTCTGACGGGCATTTGCGCTTGCACCTTTAAATTCTTTACTAGTGCACTTGGCTCGGCATTGTGGACAAGAGTTTTTCTTTTTCAACCAGTTCAATAGACATGCTCTGTGAAATGAATGGGAGCAAGCCGTACTTAAGATATCGTCGGTATCTTCAAGGGCTTCCTGACAGATTGTGCAGCTATTAGCCTGCGGTGGCATCCCTCCAGCACCAGAAAAACAAAAGATTATTTATGATAAAAATATTCACTATAAGGAAATAAATATAGGAGATGTAGTGTTAGTAAAAAATGAGGTAGGTTATATGTTAGATAGTAGATATAAAGGGCCCTATAAGGTAGAAGAAATCGATGAAAATAATAATTTTACTCTAATACCCTATAAAGAAGAAAAAATTGATAATAAAAATGATGACACTTTAATTCCATCTAGAATAGGAAATGAGGATATGCAAAAATTTCTCAGTAACATAGAGAATGGCAATATCATAAAGAATAAGAAAATAATAATACAAAAAAGTAGACTTAAATTAGTGGAATAAGAAAATTTTTAACCTACAAACACAAAATACAAAAGTAGGATTGATTCGTACTTAACTAAATAAAAATAGAATGCTCATGCCTCCGAAGAGATCTAAGGCCGAGCTTCTCTTCCAATTTGCGTCGCGCTCCTCTTGATTTTTCCCTACAAATTGGCCGGACGGGACCTACATGTTTTATGCCGATTCCGAACGGCATCTGCAAGGCAGATGAGTTTTCACTGAGAGCTTTTCATGGCAGAAATACAATCGGAGCGCTTGCCAGACACTGCCGAGGGGCGACCCCGCTTAGAAAAATTTTCTTCTCCAAATGCATAAGCATTCTAAAAAAAAAGGGAGATGTAGTGTAAAAAGCACACAATTTAATGCCAAATATTTAAATCAGTCTAATATGCTACCCTGATACAAAAATAGTCTAAATGTTCATCAACACATAAATATGCATTTGATAATTATTGCTGACATAGCCAGTCACACGATTTAATACAGGTGTGTGTACAACACACAAACAAACAAATTTGAATTCCAGCAAATTTGCAAACATTGCATTTTCCACAGAAGTCACAGCTCAACACAGATGTGTAGGTACATATTTTGTATCGAGTTGTATGTAGGTATGTAAGTATGTATGCTTAAGGTAGATATGCATTTAATTATGTATGCTTAAATGTAAATATGTATGTAAGAATATGTTTAGAGTAATTTAATATAAATAAGCTGAAATATTTGAATAAAGAGACATTCAGAATTCGCTCACTGATGTCAAAACTCATTTTCTTGCATTTAATCTTTTATATGGCGATCCTGCCTATGATTCTACTGACTGAATTTTCAGCCTAATTTCATAGCTGACAAGGATTTTACTGGCTGATTACAGCCTAAGCCTTGTAAAAGAAGCAAATGATATTTTCGATAAATTAAATTTGGAGAACTCAAAAATGACGCCATTTAGCAAATTTTATGATAATTTACGGGCCTTATAATCTAACTGATCAAGGAGCAGTGGATATGACCAATTTGAAGCACTCAAAAATGACGCCATTTAGCAATTTTTATGATAATTTACGGGCTTTATAATCGAAATGATGCAGGAGCAGTGAATATGACCAGTAAAACTATTGATATTACCTTGGAAGGAACAAAAGAACCACATTCGGAATAAGAGAGGCAGCATAATACATAAGTATAAATATTATAAATATAATTACCTTAATTTTGAAATAGTTTTAACATTTTACACATAATTTCTAAGCAGGGAAAATATTCGTCAAACCTAACGGCTGCTTATTGACAAGCAAAAATTAAAATTTCTGTGGTAAGAACCTTTTTTTTTTGCTAAATTTTGAGATATGTTCCAAGAAGAGAACATACTAAGTCAAAGCCAATTTGATCAAATTTTTGAAAGATTAGTTAAACTAAATCTGAAGTTCTAAAAAGGTGAAAACAAAACACCTGAAACACTCAAACAAGGCCCTAAGCCAATAACAATCGAGGAATATAGACAGAGAAATAAGAAAAAGAGGAGGAAAGCAATTTGCCAATCGAAAAACAATAGCCACAATTTATGAAGAAATTAATTTAAGCACAAATCAGGCAGAAAAAATTAAACTAAAACAAGAAATCAAGGAATTAAGGAAAAATAATTATCAAAATGAAAAACAAATCCCAGCAATGTAAACATTAGGGTGTTGAAAAAAAAACAATTAAGGACGGGACTGTCTTCGGCTGTGCCGAAGACTTCATACCTTTCATGAATGGGGCTGAATAATAATCATATCCCGTTCGTAATCTCCAAATAATGGGATGTATAAGATAAGAAATATATAGTGAACAGATGTACATACTTAAACGATTTTTAAGATAAATATAAAATAAAAAATGGCAAAGAACCCCCTTATCTGAACGATCGGTTTTATGGGATATATTATATATAGCTCCGATCGAAATGATTTTTACAAGAAATCTTCTATGATATATTAGAATAAACATCACCAAGTTTCACGTTTTTATATTGGAAACTAAGGGAGAAGTGACCAAAAATCTTTCTACCTGAACGATCGGTTGTATGGGATAGGTATATACTATATACATATAGCTCCGATCAAAGCGATTTTTTCAGGAAATCTTCTATGATATATTAGAATAAATATCACCAAGTTTAATTTTTTATATTGGAAATTAAGGGAGAAATTGCTAAAAATATTTCAATCTGAACGATCGGCTGTATGGGATATATACTATATATAGCTCCGATCAAAGTGATTTTTTCAGGATATCTTCTATGATATATGTCAGCGAGTTTCGCGTTTATAGATCCTAAATTGCGGCAGGAATAACCAAAATCGTCTTATCTGAACGATGGGTTGTATGGGAGATATATGTTATAGTGGTCCAATCCTATCGGATCCGACAAATGTCTAATATAATACAGAAATACATCCTTGTGCCAAATTTAATTGAGATATCTCAAAATTTGAGGGACTAGTTTGCGTTCAAACAGAGAGACGGACGGGCATGGTTATATCAACTCAGTTCGTCGCCCTGATCAATTCGGTATACTTAATGGTGAGTCTATCTTCTATATTTCTCACCGTTACAAACATCGGACCAAAGTTAATATACCATTTCATGTTCATGAAAGGTATAATAAATAAAAATAAAATACAATTTTGTAAAACTCTTGATTTTAAAATTATGGAAATATCAAGAAGAATTAAAAGTTATGTAAAAGGCCCACTTGAGGACCTTAAAAATGAAATGAAAATTGTAGATGAGAAAAAACTTTAGTATGGTTGGAAAAATGGTGGAAATTTATTGATATGCCTGGGGAACCAACAATATGGAATGTAACAAACCCACCAGCAACAACACCCGAAGAATTATATAGGTACGAAGTCAAATTTATGGGAAGAACAGATTAATATATTGAAAAAAAGAGAAAAATTTTTAAAAAAAGAAAAAAAAGAACAAAAAAATTTTTTTTGTCTTCATATTTTTTTTACCATGTGAAGCCAAGAATCAAAAATAGAAAAACCAACTCCAAAAGTTCTAAACTCAGTCCAAGAAGTAGATCATAATGAAGCACTAGATACTATCAAAATCATGCTTCTAATAATCTGCGTAGTCAGTTGCATCAGTTTTTTCTGAAACTCTACTCAACCCATAATAAATTCCTAAAAACGCTATATACCAGCTGCGCAGACGGTTTAGATAAGGTTTAACTAAATTTTAATTGCCATCCCCAATGGGCGAATGGGAAGATATCGTTAAACTACTCATAGAAGAAAAAACGATAGGAGAAAAATCTTACAAATTTATTAATAAAAATTAAAGTTAAGGCAGAGGCAGTAGTAAAGCAACTTAAAATAATAGTTGAAGCATTCAATAAATAGGAAAAATAATTCAACAGTTAAATTGTAAATTAGACGGCAATCGAAAAGACCAAGCATATCAAATTTTTTCCAGCATTAGAGAAAAAGTGGTGTCCTCACTAGAAAGATATGATATAGAATTCATAGTACCAACGAGTTTCAAGAAGGAAATAGAAATAGAGTATAGCACATTCTTTCTGGAGTCAGCATCCGATTTAGAAGAGGAACCAAAAGTAGTAAAAAAAGAAGAAGAAAAACAGGAACAAAAGGAAATTTTAACAGAGACGCCAAACTACCAAACAAGAAAAGACAAAATGGCTCAAACCACAGTAGAATTCTTAAAAACGGCTTCGTCAATTCTACCTGAGTTTGATGGTAAACATGAGAACTTAAATAGCTTCTTAGACGCACTAGATATCCTAGAACAAATTAAGGATACTCACGAGACCATAGCAGTCTCCATGATAAAAACTAAGCTCAAGGGAACCTCTAGAAACCTTTTGAACACTGAAAACTCAATACTAGCAATAAGGCAAAAGTTGGGTTCAGCAATTAAAGGTGAATCTGTAGAAGTTTTGACGGCAAAACTCCTAAACTTCCAACATCGCAGTAAAACAGCTAACCAGTACACTGCCGAAATCGAAAAATTAACAAAATCGTTGAAAGGTGCTTACATATCAGACGGTCTTGCACCTGATGTGGCAGCCACATATCCCACACAATCAGCTGTAAAGACAATGTGTAAGAACTCGGCTAACGAAAGAATTAAACTGATAATGCAAGCAGGAACGTTCACATCTATGACGAAGCTATATCAAAATTCACGAGTAGCTGTACTGAAGACACGGGTAACCCAAATAAAGTGTTACGCCTGAATTTTGGAGGTCAGTCAAGATCATCCAATCAGAGTAACACGAGCAATCTCCGTAATATAAACCAACAGGAAAACCAGCAAACTCCACTCCAACAGTAAATTCTAACGGTAATAAAATATGCACATTCAACATGCATCTAAACAGCTACATATCTTCCAATACTACCCTAAATAAGTCAACTTCGACGTTCCTGATAGATACAGGAGCGGATATATCAATAATAAAGAAGCGTCAAATTGACAGTAATGACACAATAAATAATTCACAGATCACAGATTTAAAAGGTATTGGCCGAGACATAACAAGCACACTTGGAACAGTAGAAGCAGATCTAACAGATGATAGTCTTTTAATAGGACACAAATTACACAGAGTAGAAGAAAATTTCCTAATCCCATGTGAAGGAATTTTGGGACTCGATTTCATTAAAAAATATAATTGCATTTTAGATTATAATAAAAATGGGGACAGCCTAATACTACGACCATATGATTACCCAGAAAATATAGTTATACAAATGACAAATAAACCAGCAATTAATAGCATTACAATATCCGTCATAGCCGAAGTAATTAGACAGCCAACACGATAGTAAACTCAAATCACGCTTTAACAAGAATAATACATCGGGGCTAAGATACTTGGCTTGGATATCATAAGCGGTTCCAGGCTCTGGATCAGGGACTGATATCAGTCTTAGACTGGCCATAGTGACGAATGTCACGCGTGATTAGTTATCACGTCCTGCACGAGGTGCCCCTGCTTCTACTGATAATGGCGGATCTAGAGAGGACAACTCGATAAAACCCGCACCCCTAAGTCATTGTGCCGAGCTCAGGGGAGGGAGGACACTTTAAGAGTCAAGATCGGTACACAACGTTGATGAACTGGATTGTGTAGGGCTTTTTATTTGACATTACATTTTGACTTGATGACTTTGGAATGGTAGGTGCGGTATTCTGCCACTTTAGTAGGTCGGGGTGAAACCCTACCGAAATGGCTGGTAGGCTAATGCTGCACCTGCCCATGTCCCGTTAAAACCGTGGCGGGCCTCAAGGTACGTTCCGGCTCCGTCGCCGTTAAGTTGGTGGTGTAGGTGCGGTTGAAGATTTTCCCGCTTCGCGTCCGATCTGGCTCTGAACGCATTACTCATAAGGTAATGCGTCAACCCTCGCGTGGCCTCCCTGCCTAGCATAGATAACCACGAGCCGTTGAAGGGCGACTACACAATCGGCTCCGGATAGCGGCCTCGAGGGGGGACTTTTTAGAATGGACAAGACTAATACGAATCCACCAAGGATGGGGTGCGGAAGAAGAGCGCTTTTGACGGAAATCCGTCAAATAAATCTTCAGCACTTTAAGGGGGCTTCCGCAAATTTGTTGCTCTGCCTTGAAAAAGGCGGAGTGGATATAGTCCTGGTCCAGGAGCCGTGGCTGAGTAATAACGGCAGTAAGATTTCTGGATTAAGGACTGGAAAATTCAACACCTTGGTGCATGGGGAGGCAAGTAGGCCTAAATCCTGCGTGCTTGTTAAAAAAGAGATTAATGCTTTTATTATCTCTAATTTCAGCAATGATGACGTAACCATGGTCTGCCTCGAGCGAGAAAGTAATGAAATGTGGGTGGTCTCAGCGTACATGCCCCACGGGGACGTAGCGGGACCACCACCTGCGATACTGGGGGAAATCACCGCTGAAGCAAAGCGGTGAGGTGTTGGCGTGATCATCGGTGCCGATGCTAATGCCCATCATAGCATTTGGGGAAGCTCGGATACCAACACTAGAGGTGAGTCTTTATTTACTTTTATTTTAGATGAGGGACTTTGTATATGTAGTAGGGGGAATGACCCGACTTTTATTACTGCGGTAAGGGAGTAGGTCCTGGACCTCACCCTGGTTAGTAGAGAACTGGAAGGTCGGATATCTGGCTGGAGGATTCTCAACGAGCACTCCTTCTCTGATCACCGATATATTCAGTTCTCAGTGAACGAAGAACGTCCCGGTAAAATATCTTTTAGGAACCCTAAAAGTACTAACTGGGTTTTGTATTGTAGGAAGCTGGGAGAGCTTTCGACTGCGGTGCCTATGGTTAGCTCGGACCTGTCCGAATCTGAGATAGACGTTCTGGTGGAAAACTTCACCTCGGAAAGCAATAGCGCCTTTCAGCTGTCCTGCCCGCTGAAAACTTACAGGGGGAAGGGCAAGCCACCCTGGTGGTCGTATCCTCTTGACGACCTAAGAGCGTCCAGTCGGCGGCTCTTCAACAGAGCCAGGAGGAGTAAATTACCCTCGGACTGGGAGCTCTATAAGTTAAGTCTGGGGATCAAGGGGGCTTTTTACCATGTCTTACCGGGGGCAATCGAAAGAGCTCTGGTGGGTTTAGGAGTCGATGCGGCTCTGGTTGAATTTATTACCAAACTCCTATGCGGCAGAATTGTCGCAGCGGAGTGGGCAGGGGCCATAATTAAGAGGAAGGTGTGCAGGGGCACGCCACAGGGGGTGTCTTATCTCCTATACTCTGGGGTGTGGTAGTCAACGAGCTTCTTGTGGAGCTGGCACCCAATGGTTGTCGGGTGGTTGCCTATGCAGATGACCTTGCTATCCTAGTCAGAGGCAAATTTCTGGGCACCCTGTGCGATGTTCTGCAGGGCTACCTGGATACTGTGGCTAGGTGGGCTGAATCATGTGAATTGGCGGTCAACCCGGGAAAAATGGAATTGGTCCTTTTCACAAGGAGATATAAGATGCCCCATTTCAGAACTCCCTCCATTGGAGGGGTACCGTTGGTACTTTCTGATAGGGTAAAATATTTGGGGATTGTTTTGGACAAGAAACTGTCCTGGAGACCCAATGTGGAATATCGGGCCAGGAAGACCGCCATTGCCTTGTACTGCAGAAAGAAATGGGGACTCTCACCAAGAATAGTACACTGGCTTTATGAGATGGTGGTCAAACCGATTCTGCTGTATGGGGTGCTGGTCTGGTGTAAAGCACTGGACACGGCGAGCACCTCCAAAATGTTAGTGTTAGTGCAACGGAGTGGCGCTCTCAGAACAACACCTACCTTGACACTGAATGTCATGCTGAACATATACCCAGTAGATATCGAAAGGAGGCCGCGGCAAGGTCGTTGGCCAGGCTTTGTGATATGGGATATGGGCTTTCTGACCGCGGACACTCTAGCCTTCTTACCAGTTTCGACTTTATCCCGGACATAACGGACTATCGTATGCCGATAACTGCTCCTTATACAACCTTCACCCCTGTTACTCCACCGAGAGAGGAGTGGGGAAGGAGAATTATCTGGGGAATTATTCACGAATGGGTCGAAACTGGAGTTTAAGTTGGCTGATCACTGCAGTGTATTCCAAGCGGAAGTTGCTGCGATTAAGGATGCGGTGGATGGAATGTTATACTGTGCTACTAAGGTTAGGGAATTTAACATCTACTCTGATAACCAAGCGGCTTGAGCTCAACTACAGTGCGGTCGAGGGTGGCCTGGGAGTGCTTAACCTCGCTTGCGATTGCATCGAATTATTTTACAATTAAGATTATCTGGGTCCCGGGCCATAGTGATATCCCGGGTAACTGTCAAGCGGATCTCTTAGCCCGCATCGGTACAACTGAACCGGATGAAGATGGCTGTAGGGATTTCGGGATCCCACTTGGCACCTGTGGATTCCTCCTCCAAAGCTGGGCCTCGAGTCAACTCAGCAAACGTTGGGCGGACACCATGTCTTGCAAGGTAGCAAGATCTTTCTGGCCGAAGGTGGATGGCAGAAGGTCTGCTGAAATAATTGGGTTCACTAAGGCTCACCTATCAATGGTCATTGGAGTTTTGACAGGGCACTGCCCCATGGGTATCCATGCGGTGCGTCTCAATATACTGGAAACTCCATCCTGCTGCAGCTGTATGGAGGATGATGAGGTGGAATCATCAAATCACTTTATGCTTGATTTCCCAGCCTTTTCCAGAACTAGGCGAAAGTACTTCGGTCGCGACTCACTTGGACCTCCCGAGGATTTATCCAAAGTTGAGATCGGTATAATTCGGAGCTTTATCGTTGCTACCCAACGATTCTATAAGTAGCTAGATCTAAGTCACCGTTATTTTTGGTGTATGTGGTATCACAACGGACCTTCGTGTTGTCCAAGTGAGCTATCTTTATCAGGGCAGCTACCACCTACCCTAACCTAACCTAAGAATAATAAATACAACAGATAAACATGCAATCATTCAGGATTCTGACATCAAAACAGAACGTTTAGAGGATTACGTAATAATTGAAAATACAGCTCACTGTAAAGCCAATAACAAAGAAAAGTTAGAAAGATTGAATAAAAATTTCCATCCATTCGCTAAAAAAACACTAAACACATTATGCCCAGAATACGTTGATATATTCTCATTAGAAACAGAACCAACTACGACCAACAACTTTTACAAACAAAAGTTGCATCTGAAGGATAACACTCCTGTGTATATTAAAAATTATAGACTACCCCAAGCCCATAAGAATGAAATAAATAAACAAGTAAATAAACTAATTCAAGATTATATTGTTGAACCATCAACTTCAGAGTACAATAACCCTATTTTATTGGTACCTAAAAAATCTCTTCAGGGCAAAGAAGAAAAAAGGTGGAGGTTAGTTGTTGATTTCAGACAAATAAATAAAAAATTAACAGCTGATAAATTCCCTTTGCCTTGAATAGATGATATTCTGGATCAATTGGGAAGAGCGAAATATTTCTCATGCTTAGATTTAATGTCAAGGTTTCACCAAATAGATATCAGCCAAGAATCATTATTTACAGAATTTACAGCGGATAACGGTACTTATCGTTTCAAAAGATTACCTTATGGTCTCAAAGTAGCTCCAAACTCATTCCAGAGGATGATGAAATTGGCATTCGCAGGTTTAAAACCATCACAAGCATTCTTATGCATGGACGACTTAGTCGTATTAGGACCCTCTGAAAAACATATGATTAAAAATTTACGGGATGTATTCTCCACATGCAGAAAATATAATTTAAAATTACATCCGGACAAATGTCTATTTTTCAGCCAAGAAATCATTTATCTTGGACATAAATGCACGAGTACTGGAATTTTACCAGACCCAAGCAAATTTAAAATTGTTGAAAATTACCCAACTACCAAAAATTCCGATGAAGCAAAAAGATTTGTCGCATTTTGTAATTATTATAGAATATTCATACCAAATTTCGCGGACGACGCCAGGATTCTAACAAGACTTAGTAAGAAAAATGTAATTTTCAATTGGACAGACGCCTGCGAGAAATCTTTTAATTACCTAAAAAATGCATTAGTTAGTCCAAATATCCTACAATATCCCAATTTTGATAAAGAGTTCTTTATTACAACCGACGCAAGTAGTTATGCCTGCGGTGCTGTGCTAAGCCAAGAATATGAAGAAAAACAATTACCCATTTCCTATGCCTCAAGATTGTTTACAAACGGCGAAATAAATAAAGCCATGATCTAAAAAGAATTAACGGCCATATATTGGGCGATTATATATTTTAGACCATATGTTTATGGCAGAAAATTCACAGTGAAAACGGATCATCGACCTTTAACGTATTTTTTCTCAATGAAAAACCCTTCATCTAAATTAACTAGAATCAGGTTGGATTTGGAAGAGTATGACTTTGGGGTGGAGTACATAGCAGGAAAAGAAACTTACGTGGCAGAAAAAAAAAAACAAAAACAAATTTTTTGTCTTCATATTTTTTTTACGATGGGAAGCCAAGAATCAAAAATAGAAAACCCAACGGCAAACGTTCTAAACTAAGTCCAAGAAGTAGATCATACTGAGGCACTAGATACTATCAAAATTGTGTTTCTAATAATCTGCGTAGTCAGTTGCTAGTATTGATAATAAATACCTAAAAAAGCCATATACCAGCCGCGCAGACGGTTTAGATAAGGTTTAACTAAATTTTAAGTGCCATCCCCAATGGGCAAAGGGGAAGATATCGTTAAACTACTCATAGAAGAAAAAACGATAAGAGAAAAATCTTACAAATTTATTAATAAAAATTAAAGTTAAGGCAGAAACAGTAGTAAAGCATCTTAAAATAATAGTTGAAGCATTCAACAAAATAGGAAAAATAATTCAACAGTTAAATTGTAAACTAGACGGCAATCGAAAAGACCAAGCATATCAAATTTTTTCCAGCATTAGAGGCAAGATATGAAATAGAATTCATAGTACCAACGAGTTTCAAGAAGGAAATAGAAATAGACTATAGCACATTCTTTCTGGAGTCAGCATCCGATTTAGAAGAGGAACCAAAAGTAGAAAAAAAAAAGAAGAAGAAAAACAGGAACAAAAGGAAATTTTAACAGAGACGCCAAACTACCAAACAAGAAAAGACAAAATGGCTCAAACCACAGTAGAATTCTTAAAAACGGCTTCGTCAATTCTACCTGAGTTTGATGGGAAACATGAGAACTTAAATAGCTTCTTAGACGCACTAGATATCCTAGAACAAATTAAGGATACTCACGAGACTATAGCAGTCTCCATGATAAAAACTAAGCTCAAGGGAACAGCTAGAAACCTTTGAGCACTGAAAACTCAATACTAGCAATAAGGCAAAAGTTGGGTTCAGCAATTAAAGGTGAATCTGTAGAAGTTTTGACTGCAAAACTCCTAAACGTCCAACAGCGTAGTAAAACAGCTAACCAGTACACTGCCCAAATCGAAAAATTAACAAAATCTTTGGAAGATGATTACATATCGGACGGTATTGCACCCGATGTGGCAACCAAATATGCCACACAATCAGCATGTGTAAGAACTCGGCTAAGCTTCTGCGAAAACGTAGAAGGCTGCAATGAATCCGCGAGGTTTAGAAAAATTCTCTCTAGGAATGCCACTCCTCTGGGTTATCTGAGAGATAATGGTGGGGACTGGTCGACGAGTAGCGAGGATTCCCTAAGGCTTTTACTTGACAATCATTTTCCCGAAGTCCCAGTTGCGCAGGGATCTTCGCCTGCATGGTCGGCGGTCGTTGGCCATGCAGAGGTGCCTGCCATTCCAATACGGGAAAGTCAAATAACCTTGATTATAGGGTTGTTCAAGCCCTATAAGTCTCCGGGCCCGGATGCAATCATTCCTGCACAACTTCAAAGGTCTTTGGGGATTTCCTGCCGCTGCTTGGCCATCATATATACTAACTGCCTCAGGCTTAACTATATCCCGAAGTCTTGGCACACGGGTAGGGTTATTTTCATTCCGAAGGCCGGCAGAAGCTCTCATGTATCACCTAAGGATTTCAGGCCAATCAGTCTCTCGTCGTTTCTTCTTAAGACGTTTGAGCGGTTGATTGACCTGTACCTACGGGAAAGGATACCTCGGGGGTTACTGTCGGCACTGCAAGGTTAGATCGACGGAAACGGCTCTCCATTCGATCGTAAAGCAAATAGAGGGGTCCCTAGAACACAAAGAGTATGCTCTGTGTGCCTTTCTAGACATAGAGGGGCTTTTAACAATGTCTTACCGGGGGCAATCGAAAGAGCTCTGGTGGTTTTAGGAGTCGATGCGGCTCTGGTTGAATTTATTAGCAAACTTCTATGCAGCAGAATTGTCGCAGCGGAGTGGGAGGGGCCATAATTAAGAGGAAGGTGTGCAGGGGCACGCCACAGGGGGGTGATCTCCTCTACTCTGGGTTGTGGTAGTCAACGAGCTTCTTGTGGAGCTGGAAGCCAATGGTTGTCGGGTGGTTGCCTAAGCAGATGACCTCGCTATCCTAGTTAGAGGCAAATTTCTGGGCACCCTGCGCGATGTTCTGCAGGGCTACTTGGATACTGTGGCTAGGTGGGCTGAATCAAGTGGATTGCCGGTCAACCCGGGAAAAACGGAATTGGTCCTTTCCACAAGGAGATATAAGATGCCCGATTTCAGAACTCCTTCGATTGGAGGGTGCCGTTGGCACTATCTGATAGGGTTAAATATTTTGGTATTGTTTTGGACAAAGAAACTGTCCTGGAGACCCAATGTGGAAGATCGGGCCAGGAAGGCCGCCATTGCCTTGTACTGCTGCAGAGGGGCTATCGGAAAGAGATGGGGACTCTCACCAACAATAGTACACTGGCTTTATGAGATGGTGATCAAATCGATTCTGCTGTATGGGGTGCTGGTCTGGTGGAAAGCACTGGACACGACGAGCACCTCCAAAATGTTAGTGTCAGTGCAACGGACGGCGCTGATCTGTATCAGTGGCGCTCTCAGAACAACACCTACCTTGGCACTGAACGTAATGCTGAATATATACCCAGTAGATATTGCGGGAAAGGCGGCCGCGGCAAGGTCGTTGGCCAGGCTTTGTGATATGAGATATGGGCTTTCTGACCGCGGACACTCTAGTCTTCTTACCAATTTCGACTTTATCCCGGACAGAACGGACTATTGTATGCCGATAACTGCTCCCTATACAACCTTTACCCCAGTCACTCCACCGAGAGAGGAGTGGGGAAGAGGAATTATCTGGGGCACGGGACCCGTTAACTTGTTCACGGATGGGTCGAAACTGGAGTATAAGTTGACTGATCACTGCAGTGTATTCCAAGTGGAAGTTGCTGCGATTAAGGATGCGGTGGATGGAATGCTATACAGTGCTACTACGGTTAGGGAATTTAATATCTACTCTGATAGCCAAGCGGCTATCAAGGCCTTGAGCTGAACTACAGGGCCTGAGAATGCTTAACCTCGCTTGCGATTGCATCGAATTATTTTACAATTAAGATTATCTGGGTCCCGGGCCATAGTGATATCCCGGGTAACTGTCAAGCGGATCTCTTAGCCCACATCGGTACAACTGAACAGGATGAAGATGGCTGTAGGGATTTCGGGATCCCGCTTGCCACCTGTGGATTGCTCCTCCATAGCTGCGCCTCGAGTCAACTCAGCAAACGTTGGGCGGACACCATGTCTTGCAGGGTAGCAAGATCTTTCTGGCCGAAGGTGGATGACAGAAGGTCTGCTGAAATAATTGGGTTCACAAGGCTCACCTATCATTGGTTATTGGGGTTTTTACAGGGCACTGCCCCATGGGTATCATGCGGTACGTCTCAATATACTGGAAACTCCATCCTGCTGCAGCTGTATGTAGGAGGATGAGGTGGAATCACCAAATCACTTTATGCTTGATTGCCCAGCTTTTGGCAGAACTAGGGGAAAGTAGTTCGGTCGCGACTCACTTGGATCTCCCGAGGTTTTATCCAAAGTTGAGATCGGTATCATTCGGAACTTTATCGTTGCTACCCAACGATTCTCTAAGTAGCTAGATCTAAGTCACCGTTATTTTTGGTGTATGTGGTATCACTACGGAACTTCGTGTTGTCCAAGTGAGCTATCTTTATCAGGGCAGCTACCACCTAACCTAACCTAACCTAAGAATAATAAATACAACAGATAAACATGCAATCATTCAGGATTCTGACATCAAAACAGAACGTTTAGAGGATTACGTAATAATTGAAAATACAGCTCACTGTAAAGCCAATAACAAAGAAAAGTTAGAAAGATTGAATAAAAATTTCCATCCATTCGCTAAAAAAACACTAAACACATTATGCCCAGAATACGTTGATATATTCTCATTAGAAACAGAACCAATTACGGCCAACAACTTTTACAAACAAAAGTTGCATCTGAAGGATAACACTCCTGTGTATATTAAAAATTATAGACTACCCCAAGCACATAAGAATGAAATAAATAAACAAGTAAAAAAACCAACTCAAGGTGATATTGTTGAACCATCAACCTCAGAGTACAACAGCCCTATTTTATTGGTACCTAAAAAATCTTTTCCGGGCAAAGAAGAAAAAACGTGGAGATTAGTTGTTGATTTCAGACAAATAAATAAAAAATTAACAGCTGATAAATTCCCTTTGCCTAGAATAGATGATATTCTGGATTAATTGGGGAGAGCGAAATATTTCTCATGCCTAGATTTAATGTCAGGATTTCACCAAATAGAAATCAGCCCAGAATCAAGAGATATCACAAAATACACAAAATACCACAGTAGAATTCTGAAAAACCGCTTCGTCAATTCTACCTGAGTTTGATGGTAAACATGAGAACTTAAACAGCTTCTTAGACGCACTAGATATCCTAGAACAAATTAAGGATACCCACGAGACCATAGCAGTCTCCATGATAAAAGCTAAGCTCAAGGGAACAGCTAGAAACCTTTTGAGCACTGAAAACTCAATACTAGCAATAAGGCAAAAGTTAGGTGGAGAAATTAAAGGTGAATCTGTAGAAGTTTTGACGGCAAAACTCCGAAACGTCCAACAGCGCAGCTAACCAGTACACTGCCGAAATCGAAAAATTAACAAAATTGTTGGAAGGCGGTTAGATATCAGACGGTCTTGCACCTGATGTGGCAACCAAATATGCCACACAATCAGCATGTGTAAGAACTCGGCTAACGAATGAGTTAAACTGATAATGCAAGCAGGACCGTTCACATCTATGAACGAGGCTATATCAAAATTCACGAATAGCTGTACTGAAGTCACGGGTAACCCAAATAAGGCGTTACGCCTGACGCGCTCACAAGGTCATTACCGAGGTAACTTCCGAAGAAGCTACCAAAATAATAATTATCGAGGCAACCAAAACCGAATATATAATGGTAATACTAACAGATATAATAACAATAATAGCAATAGACAAAATAATAATTTCCAAAGACGTAATTTTGGAAGTCAGTCAAGATCTTCCAATCAATGTAACACCAGCAATCTCCATAATATAAACCAATAGGAAAACCAGGAAACTCCACTCCAACAGTAAATTCTAACGGTAATTATGCACATTCAACTTGCATCTAAACAGCTACATATCTTCCAATACTACCCTAAATAAGTCAACTTCGACGTTCCTGATAGATACAGGAGCGGATATATCAATAATAAAGAAGGGTCAAATTGACAGTAATGTCACAATAAATAATTCACAGATCACAGATTTAAAAGGTATTGGCCGTGGCATAACAAGCACACTTGGAACAGTAAAAGCAGATCTAACAGATGATAGTCGTTTAATAGGAAACAATTACACATAGTAGAAGACAATTTCCTAATCCCATGTGATGGAATTTTGGGACACGACTTCATTAAAAAATATAATTGCATTTTAGATTATAATAAAAATGGGGATAGCCTAATACTACGACCATATGATTACCCAGAAGATATAGTTATACAAATGACAAATCAACTAACAATTAGTAGCATTAAAATACCCACAAGAGCCGAAGTAATTAGACAGGTTCATATCAATAGTCACAATAAGGAACTATTAGTACCTCATCAAGAATTGACTGATGGCATTTTTGTAGCCAACACGATAGTAAACTCAAATCACACATTAATAAGAATAATAAATACAACAGATAAACATGCAATCATTCAGGATTATGACATCAAAACAGAACGTTTAGAGGATTACGTAATAATTGAAAATACAGCTCACTTTAAAGCCAATAACAAAGAAAATTTAGGAAGATTGAATAAAAATTTCCCATCATTCGCTAGTAAAACTTTCAACACATTATGCTCAGAATACGTTGATATATTCTCATTAGAAACAGAACCAATTACGACCAACAACTTTTACAAACAAAAGTTGCATCTGAAGGATAACACTCCTGTGTATATTAAAAATTATAGACTTCCCCAAGCACATAAGAATGAAATAAATAAACAAGTAAAAAAACCAACTCAAGGTGATATTGTTGAACCATCAACCTCAGAGTACAACAGCCCTATTTTATTGGTACCTAAAAAATCTTTTCCGGGCAAAGAAGAAAAAACGTGGAGATTAGTTGTTGATTTCAGACAAATAAATAAAAAATTAACAGCTGATAAATTCCCTTTGCCTAGAATAGATGATATTCTGGATTAATTGGGGAGAGCGAAATATTTCTCATGCCTAGATTTAATGTCAGGATTTCACCAAATAGAAATCAGCCCAGAATCAAGAGATATCACATCCTTTACAGCGGATAACGGTACTTATCTTTTCAAAAGATTACCTTATGGTCTCAAAGTAGCTCCAAGCTCATTCCAGAGGATGATGACATTGGCATTCGCTGGTCTAAAACCATCACAAGCATTCTTACACTTGGACGACATAGTCGTATTAGGATGCTCTGAAAAATATATGATTAAAAATTTACGGGATGTATTCTCCACATGCAGAAAATATAATTTAAAATTACATCCGGACAAATGTCTATTTTTCAGCCAAGAAGTCAGTTATCTTGGACATAAATGCACGAGTACTGGAATTTTACCAGACCCAAGCAAATTTAAAATTGTTCAAAATTACCCAAATCCCAAAAATGCCGATGAAGCAAAAAGATTTGTCGCATAATTATTATAGAAGATTCATACCAAATTTCGCGGAATACGCCAGGATTCTAACAAGACTTAGTAAGAAAAATGTAATTTTCAATTGGACAGACGACTGCGAGAAATCTTTTAATTACCTGAAAAATGCATTAGTTAGTCCAAATATCCTACAATATCCCAATTTTGATAAAGAGTTATTTATTACAACCGACGCAAGTGGTTATGCCTGCGGTGCTGTACTAAGCCAAGAATATGAAGAAAAGCTGTTACCCATTGCCTATGCCTCAAGATCATTTACAAAAGGCGAAATAAATAAAGCCACGATCGAAAAAGAATTAGCGGCCATACATTGGGCAATTATATATTTTAGACCATATGTTTATGGCAGAAAACGGATCATCGACCTTCGACTTCCGAAGAAGCTACCAAAATAATAATTATCGAGGCAACCAAAACCGAATATATAATGGTAATACTAACAGATATAATAACAATAATACTAATATACAAAATAATAATTTCCAAAGACGTAATTTTGGAAGTCAGTCAAGATCTTCCAATCAATGTAACACGAGCAATCTCCGTAATATAAACCAATAGGAAAACCAGGAAACTCCACTCCAACAGTAAATTCTAACGGTAATAAAATATGCACATTCAACTTGCATCTAAACAGCTACATATCTTCCATTACTATACTAAATAAGTCAACTTCGACGTTCCTGATAGATACAGGAGCGGTTATCTCAATAATAAAGAAGGGTCAAATTGACAGTAATGTCACAATAAATAATTCACAGATCGCAGATTTAAAAGGTATTGGCCGAGGCATAACAAGCACACTTGGAACAGTAAAAGCAGATCTAACAGATGATAGTCTTTTAATAGGACACAAATTACACATAGTAGAAGACAATTTCCTAATCCCATGTGATGGAATTTTGGGACACGACTTCATTAAAAATTATAATTGCATTTTTGATTATAATAAAAATGGGGATAGCCTAATACTACGACCATATGATTACCCAGAAGATATAGTTATACAAATGACAAATCAACTAACAATTAGTAGCATTAAAATACCCGCAAGAGCCGAAGTAATTAGACAGGTTCATATCAATAGTCACAATAAGGAACTATTAGTACCTCTTCAAGAATTGACTGATGGCATTTTTGTAGCCAACACGATAGTAAACTCAAATCACACTTTAATAAGAATAATAAATACAACAGATAAACATGCAATCATTCAGGATTATGACGTCAAAACAGAACGTTTAGATGAATACGTAATAATTGAAAATACAGCTCACTTTAAAGCCAATAACAAAGAAAATTTAGGAAGATTGAATAAAAATTTCCCACCATTCGCTAGTAAAACACTCAACACATTATGCTCAGAATACGTTGATATATTCTCATTAGAAACCGAACCAATTACGACCAACAACTTTTACAAACAAAAGTTGCATCTGAAGAATAACACTCCTGTGTATATTAAAAATTATAGACTTCCCCAAGCACATAAGAATGAAATAAATAAACAAGTAAATAAACTAATTCAAGGTGATATTGTTGAACCATCAACCTCAGAGTACAACAGCCCTATTTTATTGGTACCTAAAAAATCTTTTCCGGACAAAGAAGAAAAAACGTGGAGATTAGTTGTTGATTTCAGACAAATAAATAAAAAATTAACAGCTGATAAATTCCCTTTGCCTAGAATAGATGATATTCTGGATTAATTGGGGAGAGCGAAATATTTCTCATGCCTAGATTTAATGTCAGGATTTCACCAAATAGAAATCAGCCCAGAATCAAGAGATATCACATCCTTTACAGCGGATAACGGTACTTATCGTTTCAAAAGATTACCTTATGGTCTCAAAGTAGCTCCAAGCTCATTCCAGAGGATGATGACATTGGCATGCGCTGGTCTAAAACCATCACAAGCATTCTTATACTTGGACGACATAGTCGTATTAAGATGCTCTGAAAAACATATGATTAAAAATTTACGGGATGTATTCTCCACATGCAGAAAATATAATTTAAATTACATCCGGACAAATGTCTATTTTTCAGCCAAGAAGTCAGTTATCTTTGACATAAATGCACGAGTACTGGAATTTTACCAGACCCAAGCAAATTTAAAATTGTTCAAAATTACCCAACTCCCAAAAATGCCGATGAAGCAAAAAGATTTGTCGCATAATTATTATAGAAGATTCATACCAAATTTCGCGGAATACGCCAGGATTCTAACAAGACTTAGTAAGAAAAATGTAATTTTCAATTGGACAGACGACTGCGGGAAATCTTTTAATTACCCGAAAAATGCATTAGTTAGTCCAAATATCCTACAATATCCCAATTTTGATAAAGAGTTCTTTATTACAACCGACGCAAGTGGTTATGCCTGCGGTGCTGTGCTAAGCCAAGAATATGAAGAAAAACTGTTACCCATTGCCTATGCCTCAAGATCATTTACAAAAGGCGAAATAAATAAAGCCATACATTGGGCAATTATATATTTTAGACCATATGTTTATGGCAGAAAACGGATCATAGACCTTTAACGTATTTATTCTCAATGAAAAATCATTCATCTAAATTAACTAAAATCAGGTTGGATTTGGAAGAGTATGACTTTGGGGTGGAGTATATAGCAGGAAAAGAAAATTACGTGGCAGACGCTCTGTCACGAATAGATATCAATGATTTGAAAGAAATGTCAATACAGGCATATAAAATAATGAAGGTCAAGACAAGATCGCAAACTAAAAAGAATTCCAGTAATAATAGTAATATCAGTATATACCATAATCTGGTAACCTTGCCGTGCGCGGACGTGTTTTTGATAGCTCTTCGAATTGTTATTCTTTTTACTTTGTAAACAAGTTTTATCATTTATAAATATTTATTCATATAATAGAAAACAGTTTATAAGTTTAATTTGGTATTAAATCTTTACACAGTGCAATATACATAGTGGCTTTTTGTGCAATTTAAACATTCAGTCTGTGTGTTCATATATCATAGATTTTCACAAAAATTTGTGATAACTGCATACGTTTTTGTTGGTAGCTGCTATTAGCAAGTCATTGTGTGCCCTTTTTGCTTTGTGTTGTGTTCGCTGCGATTTGCATCCAGTGCTCCAAAATAACTCTCGCCCATAATTTTTGAACAGCTGTTCAATTTATCCTATACTCATAGTTTCTTTTGCCTATTTTTCTTTTGGGTTTGTTTAACTTTGCAATTATGTTCGATTGCTGTGTCAAGAAGTGCACCAATCAAAAGAAAATTTCCCGTGGTGATACTTATGTTTGTTGTTGGCTCTGTGATAATATGGCTCATGTTATCTGTGCCGGTTTCTCTCACATAGGTGGTCGGGTGGTTGACCTAATATCCAGCAAAATTGGACTCAACTGGACATGTCATGATTGTCGTTCCGTAGAAAATGACATGCGAGCTTTTATGAGGCAAACTCAGAAAGAGTTCAACAACATTTTTATTGGGTTTCGTGACCTTAACGAAAGATTCAAAACGATGGAGGCTCACTTTAAAAAATTGAAAGTGATATCTGAATCCCCAAAACGTAAGAAATGATGCCCAACAATAACTCCAACTTGTCTTCGAGTCAGGGGCAAAGCTGTCCTCCTACGAATGTCCCTTCAACCGCGTTGACTGATACGAACAGGCTTACCAAAGACGTTATGAACAATGCAGCTCAGGAATCTCCACAAGAATCTCCACAAGGTTGTGTCGAGACTTCCAGTGAGACGATCTCTGGCAAATTAAACGATGCACGAACTAATAGTGGTACCTTTGCGGCTGTTTGTTCTACGTCACCAATGTTGATTTCGCTGGACTCCCCAATTCATCCTACACCTCCACCGGTATCTTTAGCTCCAACAATAACAGTTACCGATACTGGGGTTGTTGCTGACGATACAAGTGTACCTGAAAAAATAGTACGGACTCGATAACCAACGCTATAACGGCCGCACCTTCCTATCTCTCTGGTGCGCTATCCGCTACTCCTTTGCAGGTGACTGCCGTGCCACCTCGTAGGGCTGTATTTGTGTCCCGATTACACGCCTCGCTTACCGAAAATGACATTGCTCATTACGTTTGCTCTAAACTTGGTGTTGCACCCACTAGTAACATCAATGTGTATAAATTTAACTTTAAATATGAGAGAAACATCTCCTCTTTTAAAATATCCCTTTCAGATGAATATTTCGATAAGGTACTTGATTCCTCTTCTTGACCAAAGCATACTGTGGTTCACTTGTTCACGAGAAAGCCGAGGGCCGAACCTGTTTTATTACAGCCAAAAAACGGTATGACGAACACAGTAATAACGACACAAAAGTAATTGCTGATCTGTCCCGTCTTCTCATTAATTACCAAAATGTTCGTGGTTTACGATCAAAACTTGCTCCTTTTTTCCTTAATTCTTTCAACTTTTCTGCAGAAGTTGTAGCTTTTACGGAGACCTGGCTAAATCCTGATAATTACAATTATGAGGTTTTTTCAAATAAATATGCTGTTTATCGGCGTGATCGCATCTCTAGAGCGGGAGGTGTCCTTATTGCTGTTGAATCTAACCTATCGTCTGAGTTGATTTCGCTGGACAATATCTCTCATATCGAATTCATAGCAGTTAGGCTTTCATTCGGTAGCTATAGCGTAATTGTTTGCTGTTCGTATATACCACCTCGTTCGGATATGGATGTTTATGCTAGTCATAGCTCGGCCATCTGTGATTTGCATTCGCAGTTGGGAGATAACGATCGACTTGTTGTTGTTGGTGACTTTAACTTGCCAACAGTTAGTTGGGTTAATATAAGTGATTCAAACTTTTTAACTCCCACTGCTCAACATGAGTTTCTCAATTGCTTGTTAGACTCATCTCTTTTACAGATTAACAATGTTCCAAATAGTGGAAATAAAATGCTGGATTTAGTATTTGTGGATGGCTCGATGGGTACTGCCCTTACGCGAATACCACCTTTATCCCTTCCAGAAGACCCTCTTCACCCTACGCTAGAGATATCACTTGATATCAGCCTACCCTGTAGGATTCAAGTACAGTCTCGTCCCCGATCTAGATGATTCTACAAAGCGAATTTCATTATGCTCAATGATCTGTTGGCTTCCCATGATTGGTCGGATCTCTATGCTTGCACTGATGTCGATTCGGCTATCTCTATATTTTACAGTACGCTTGATGGCTTCTTTGATACCTGCATTCCTACTCGCTATACCCTATGTGCGAATAAGCCCCCTTGGTTTTCAAGGCAACTTATCAGACTTAGTAACATTAAATCTAGGCTTTATAAGAGGTTCAAGAAATCTGGAGCATCTGCAGACCTCTCTAAATATCTAATAGCTCGTTATAAATTTCACCGTCTTAATCAGCTTTGTTATAAAAATTACTTGAGTTGTTGTAAAGCCCAATTTTTTAGAAATCCAAAAAAGTTTTACAGTTTCGTAAATTCAAAGCGGAAAACTTCTGGGTATCCTTCCTCATTAACCTTTGGAGGTAAAAAAGCTTGCACTGATGACGACGCTGCTGAACTATTTTCTGAGTTCTTTAAGTCCACGTATTCATCCAGTGGTTTTCATTCCGGTCAATATCCCTATCACTTAGATAGCTCAAATTACATTAGGAATCCTAATATTGATGGTAATATTGTTCTTCAGAGTCTTCAATCTTTGAAGCCCACCTTTTCTCCGGGACCGGACGGTGTTCCTAGATGCGTGCTTAGGTACTGCGCCGAAAACATGTATGAGCCTATTTTAAAATTATTTGAGCTATCTCTGGGATCTGCGTCATTCCCGGCACTTTGGAAACATTCTTTTATTATACCCCTGCATAAAAAAGGTAGTAGGTCAAAAGTTGAAAACTACAGGGGTATTGCTAAACTTTCAGTCATTCCTAAGGTCTTTGAACAGATTGTCACCAGTCAACTGCAATATCAGTGTTCTAGTATTTTATCTGCATGCCAACACGGTTTTATTCGTCAAAGGTCAACCACTACAAATTTGCTTGTATTCACCTCTATAGTTATGGAAGGATTTTTAGCGAACAAGCAAACGGATGTCATCTACACGGACTTCAGCAAAGCATTTGATACCGTCAACCATGAGTTGCTTATTCATAAGCTTGATTTACTGGGCTTTCCGTTTCACCTATTAATGTGGCTGAAAAGCTATCTTTCTAACCGAACCCAAAAAGTCCTGTTCAAGTGCAATCTGTCGGAATCGTTCGGAGTTTCCTCCGGCGTACCCCAGGGAAGTCATCTAGGCCCTTTGCTCTTTGCCCTTTTCATTAATGACTTGCCACAGACAATATTATATTCCCATACTATAATGTATGCGGATGATGTAAAACTTTGCTACACTTACTGTCCTACCGATTTGAGTTCCTTGGATCTTCTTCAGGCCGACTTGGACTCGTTCCAATGTTGGTGCACAACAAATTTACTAGCTTTAAACTGCTCTAAATGTAAGCATATGACATTTCACCGAGTGAAGCCAGCATTGAAATCTTATGTAATAGATGGTACGCCTTTGGAGCGTATATCTATTGCAATGATCTAGGTGTCCTTTTTGATCCGAAATTGAATTTTAACATGCATATTTCGTCTATAGCCAACAAAGTTTGGGTTTACTTGGATTTGTTAAAAGATGGGCTAAAGAGTTCGATGATCCGTACCTCACTAAGGTTCTTTACACATCGCTGGTTCGTTCAATACTCGAGTATTGCTCATGCGTTTGGTCCCCTGTTTCTCAAAAGCATATAAAGCGTCTTGAGTCAGTTCAAAAGCAATTTTTGATATTTGCATTGCGCGGCCTTAATTGGGACTCAAGTCTCCACCTTCCTTCATACAGAAGTAGACTTCTTCTTATTAACTTACCCACTCAGGAAAATCGGAGAATATTACTGGGGGTATTGTTCATCCATAAGCTCATTATTGGAGAAATTGATTCCGCGGACCTCCTCAGCCGCTTGTTTTTTGCGGTTCCCCCTAGAGTATCCAGACACTACGTTCCTTTCTATTTACCCCTTTGTCGACGAAACTTTGCTAAAAATAATCCTCTTCTTATCTGGTGCGCGCACTACAATGGCTTGTATAGCTGCATCAGTCTTGAATGTACTTTTGCCACTATACGTAATGCAATACTTGCCTATCTAATTTAAGAGATACAAGCTAATTTAATTTGCCGGCATTTTATTACTTACTTACTTACTTAATTGGCGCTTAACCGTCTAAACGGTTATGGCCGTCCAACAAGGCGCGCCAGTCGCTCCTTCGCTCCGCCAACCGGCGCCAATTGGTCACACCAAGGGAGTTTAAATCGTTTTCCACCTGGTCCTTCCAACGGAGTGGGGGCCGCCCTCTACCTCTGCTTCCATAGGCGGGTTCCGATAGAAACACTTTCTTGGCCGGAGCATCATCTTTCATTCGCATAACATGGCCTAGCCAGCGCAGCCGCTGCATTTTAATTCGCTGGACTATGTTGATGTCTGCGTATAGCTGGCACAGCTCATCATTAAATCTTCTTCGGTACTCGCCATCGCCAACGCGTAGAGGTCCATAAATATTTCGAAGAACTTTTCTCTCGAACACTCCCAAAGCCGCTTCATCTGCTGTTGTCATGGTCCATGCTTCTGCCCCATATAGCAGGACGGGTACGATAAGTGACTTGTAGAGTATGATTTTCGTTCGCCGAGAGAGGACTTTACTTTACAATTGCCTACCTAGTCCAAAGTAGCATTTATTGGAAAGATTGATTCTTCGCTGGATTTCAGTGCTGATGTTGTTGCTAATGTTGATGCTGGTTCCCAAATAAACGAAGTCTTTTACTATTTCGAAATTATGGCTGCCAACAGTAGCGTGGTTGCCAAGGCGCATATGCGCTGACTCTTTGCTCGATGACAGCAGGTACTTCGTTTTGTCCTCATTCACCATCAAACCCATCTTTACCGCTTCTTTTTCCAGCTTGGAGTAAGCAGAACTAACAGCGCGGGTGTTTAGGCCGATGATATCAATGTCATCAGCATATGCCAGTAATTGCACGCTTTTATAGTATATTGTTCCAGTGCGGTTAAGTTCTGCAGCTAGTATAATTTTCTCCAGCATCAAATTAAAGAAATCGCACGATAGGGGGTCACCCTGTCTGAAACCTCGTTTAGTTTCGAACGGCTCGGAGAGGTCCTTCCCAATTCTGACTGAGCTGATGGTGTTGCTCAACTTTATTTTGCACAGCCGTATAAGTTTTGCGGGGAAACCAAATTCAGACATAGCGGCATATAGGCAGCTCCTTTTCGTGCTGTCAAAGGCGGATTTAAAGTCGACGAAGAGGTGATGTGTGTCGATTCTCTTTTCACGGGTTTTTTCCAAGATTTGGCGCATTGTGATAAAAAACGGGAACTATTTCGCTTAAGGATGGAGGAACATTTATCAACATGTATAATTAAGAAGGAACAAGACAGTACTGTGTTGATTGGAATCTGGTGCATTCCAACAACGTAAAAAACATGCTTTTTCATGAGTCACTGACCGGAATCGTATGCATTCCGACAGTATAATCTTATGGGTCAGGCATCGAGCTGATTGGAATCCGGTGCATTCCAACAACACAGGTCATGTTACTTTTTTATGCCTTGTGATGGCGTATCCTCATTACACTACTCTTAGCGCTGCCGGATTCCCATGACATGCTGATTGGAATCTTGTTGCATTCCAACAGGGAGATTGGAATCCACTGCATTCCGATATCATGCTGAGCGGAATCTGATGCATTCCGCCAGTATAAGATTTAGGCATAAGATCTTATTTCTACTCACATTTCTCATTATTATTATATGTTGAAATTAAATAGTAATGTTCATTAATATTTCTTTGTTTGTAATATAACATTGTTGAAATCTCGATATATCTTAAATTTTATCTTTTGAGTTGTATATTTATATATCTTTTATATTATACAGTCGACCATAGTTTGTCGTCGACTTTAAATAATAAATAAATAAATAAATAAAATGGAGAGTGAAAAGTCACAAAGAGAACCCTATAATATACGAAGCGCTTAATAAATGTGAAGTAAAAATACTAGTCCAGCTCGTTTTCGATCCTCCGAAATTATAGTTCAAAAAAGGAAAGAAAAATTGTAGTGAAATAAATATAGAGAACCAAATTGTTGAGGCGAAGATTGACTTAGTCGAATTCTTTACCAGGCTTATTGAAAAAGCCGGCAATTTGGAAATTAAGAAAATACAGTTGTCCTTAGGAGACAAATTGTCTAATTATAATCGAGTAGACACATTTAAAGAAATAGGTACCAAAGTTCTCGAAAATTTAATTATTGCATTAACTCCGGAAGTTGTGCATGTGACCGAAAATGATAAAGTTAAAAAGATTCTTGAAAAATATCACGATGATCCTGTTAATGGTGGCCACCCAGGAATCAATCGTACAACTAATAAAATAAGACAAAAATATTACTGGAAAAATATGAAAAATGATATAAGAAAATATATAAAGAAATGCGTTAATTGTAATAAAAATAAAGTTTATAAAAATTTAAAAGAACCAATGATTTTGACTGAATCACCACCAAAGGCGTTCGTAACAGTACAAATAGATACAATTGGACCTTTACCAAGATCATTAAATAGAAACGAATACACTGTCGCTCTGATATGTGATTTGACTAAATACTTAGTTGCAATTCATATATATAGCAAACATGCAAAAACAGTAGCCAAAGCCATATTCGAAAATTTCATATTAATTTATGGAAGTAGGAAAACAATAATAACGGATATGGCATCTGAATATAAAAATAGCCTGTTTGAAGAACTATGTAAACTTATCAATATTGAGCACAAAATATCTACGCCGTATCACCACCAAACTTTATGCACTGTTGAACGTAGCCATAGAACTTTCAATGAATATATGCGTTCATACTTATCCATTAACAAAGATGACTGGGATGAATATCTCAAATATATTGCATATTGTTACAATACTACCCCATCTACAGTCCATAACTATTGTCCATTCGAATTGATCTTTGGCAAAAAACCCCAGACTTACGAATTTTTACAAGAAAACACGGTATGCCCATTGTACAATTATGAGGCTTACGACAAAGAAAATTAATATAGGTTACAAATAGCAGAGGATACAGCCTTTAAATTAGTAAAAGAGGCTAAAGAAAAGCAATAGATTATTTATGATAAAAATATTCACTATAAGGAAATAAATATAGGAGATGTAGTGTTAGTAAAAAATGAGGTAGGTCATAAGTTAGATAGTAGATATAATGGGCCCTATAAGGTAGAAGGAATCGATGACAATAATAATTTTACTCTAATACCCTATAAAGAAGAAAATATTGATAATAAACATAACGACACTTTAATCCCATCTAGACTAGGAAATGAGGATAAGCAAAAATTTCTCAGTAACATAGAGAATGGCAATATCATAAATAATAAGAAAATAATAATACACAAAAATAGACTTAAATTAGTAGAATAAGAAAATTTTCAACCTACAAACACAAAATACAAAAGTAGAATTAATTCATACCTAACTAAATAAAAATAGAATGCTCATGCATTCTCTAAATGCATAAGCATTCTGAAAAAAAGGGAGATGTAGTGTAAACAGCCAAAAATTTAATGCCAAATCTTTAAATCAGTCTAATATGCTACCCTGATAAAAAAAGTCTAAATGTTCATCAACACATAAATATTCATTTGAAAATTATTGCTGACATAGCCAGTCACACGATTTAATACATATGTGTGTACAACACACAACCAAACAAATTTGAATTCCAGCAAATTTGCAAACATTGCATTTCCCACAGAAGTCACAGCTCAACACAGATGTGGTACATATTTGTATTTTGTATCGAGTTGTATGTAAGTATGTAAGTATGTATGCTTAAGGTAGATATGCATGTAAGTATGTATGCTTAAGTGTAAATATATATGTAAGAATATGTTTAGAATAATTTAATATAAATAAGCTGAAATATTTGAATAAAGAGACATTCAGAATTCGCTCACTGATGTCAAAACTCATTTACCTGCATTACACTTTTATATGGCGATCCTGCCTATGATTCTACTGGCTGAATTTTTAGCCAAATTTCATAGCTGGCAAGGATTTTACTGGCTGATTACAGGCTTAGCCTTGTAAAAGAAGCAAATGATGTTTTCGATGAATTAAATTTTGAGAACTCAAAAATTACGCCATTTAGCAAATTTTATGATAATTTACGGGCTTTATAATTGAACTGATGCAGGAGCAGTGTATATGACCAATTTGGAGCACTCAAAAATAACGCCATTTAGCAATTTTTATGATAATTTACGGGATTTATAATCGAAATGATGCAGGAGCAGTGGATATGACCAGTAAAACTATTGATATTAACTTGGAAGGAACAAAAGAACCACATTCGGAATAAGAGAGACCTTAATTTTGAAATAGTTTTAACATTTTAGACATAATTCCTAAGCAGGAAAAATATTGGGGCAACCTAACGGCTGCCTATTGACAAGCAAAAATTCAAATTTCTGGTGTAAAAACCTTTTTTTTTTTGCTAAATTTTGGGATATGTTCCAAGAAGAGAGCATATAAAGTCAAAGCCAATTTGATCAAATTTTTGAAGGATTAGTTAAACTAAATCTGAAGTTCCAAAAAGGGGAAAACAAAACACCTGAAATACTCAAACAAATTTCTAAGCCAATAACAATCGAGGAATACAGACAGAGAAATAAGATTCAAAAAATTGAGGAACCTAAAGATCCAACACCGATAAAATTGAAAAGAAAAAGAGGAGGAAAGCAATTTGCCATTCGAAAAACAATAGCCAGTATTTATGAAAAAATTAATTTAAGCACAAATCAGGCAGAAAAATTAAATTAAAACAAGAAATCAAGGAATTAAAATAAAAAAAGGAGGAAGGAATTAAGGAAAAATAATTATCAAAATAAAAACCAAACCCAGCAATGTAAACATTAGGGTGTTGAAAAAAAATTAATAAAATCAATTTTGTAAAACTACTGATTTTAAAATTATAGAAAGATCAAGAAAAATTAAAAGTTATGTAAAAGGCCCACTTGAGGACCTTAAAAATGAAAGTAAATTTTTAGATGAGGAAAAACCTCTAGTATGGTTGAAAAAATGGTGGAAATTTATTGATATGCCTGGGGAACCAAAAATATTGAATGTAAGAAACCCACCAGCAACAACACCCGAAGAATTATATAGGTACGAAGTGAAATTTTTAATAAAAGAAAAAAAAAACAAAAAAATTTTTTTTTGTCTTCATATTTTTAAACTCAGTTGAGCAGAGCTCACAGCGTATATTAAGTTTGATTGGATAACGGTTGGTTGTACATATATAAAGGAATCGAGATAGATAGAGACTTCCATATATCAAAATAACCAGGATCGAAAAAAAATTTGATTGAGCCATGTCCGTCCGTCCGTCCGTCCGTTCGTCCGTTAACACGATAACTTGAGTAAATTTTGAGGTATCTTGATGAAATTTGGTATGTAGGTTCCTGAGCACTCATCTCATATCGCTATTTAAAATGAACGATATCGGACTATAACCACGTCCACTTTTTCGATATCGAAAATTTCGAAAAACCGAAAAAGTGCGATAATTCATTACAAAAGATCGCTAAAGCGACGAAACTTGGTACGTGAGTTGAACTTATGACGCAGAATAGAAAATTAGTAAAATTTTGGACAATGGGCGTGGCACCGCCCACTTTTAAAAGAAGGTAATTTAAAATTTTGCAAGCTGTAATTTGGCAGTCGTTGAAGATATCATGATGAAATTTGGCAGAAACGTTACTCCTATTTCTGTATGTACGCTTAATAAAAATTAGCAAAATCGGAGAAGGACCACGCCCACTTTAAAAAAAAAAATATTTTTAAAGTAAAATTTTAACAAAAAATTTAATATCTTTACAGTATATAAGTAAATTATGTCAACATTCAACTCCAGTAATGATATGGTGCAACAAAATACAAAAATAACAGAAAATTTCAAAATGGGCGTGGCTCCGCCCTTTTTCATTTAATTTGTCTAGGATACTTTTAACGCCATAAGTCGAACAAAAATTAACCAATCCATTTGAAATTTGGTATGGGCATAGATTTTATGACGTTAACTGGTTTCTGGGAAAATGGGCGAAATCGGTTGATGCCACGCCCAGTTTTTATACACAGTCGTCCGTCAGTCCTTCCGCATGGCCTTTAACACGATAACTTGAGCAAAAATCGACATATCTTTAATGAACTTAGTTCACGTGCTTACTTGAACTCACTTTATCTTGGTATGAAAAATGAACGAAATCCGACTATGACCACGCCCACTTTTTCGATATCGAAAATTACGAAAAATGAAAAAATGCCATAATTCTATACCGAATATGAAAAAAGGGATGAAACGTGGTAAGGTAATTGGATTTTTTTATTGACGCGAATTATAACTTTAGAAAAAACTTTATAAAATGGTTGTGACACCTACCATATTAAGTAGAAGAAAATGAAAAAGTTCTGCAGGGCGAAATAAAAAACCCTTAAAATCTTGGCAGGTATTACATATATAAATAAATTAGCGGTATCCAACAGATGATGTTCTGGGTCAGCCTGGTCCACATTTTGGTCGATCTGTAAAACGCCTTCACACCACTCCCTTTTAAAACTCTCATTAATACCTTTAATTTGATACCCATATCGTACAAACTCATTCTAGAGTCACCCCTGGTCCACCTTTATGGCGATATCTCGAAAAGGCGTCCAACTATAGAACTAAGCCCCACCCCCTTTTAAAATACTCATTAACACCTTTCATTTGATACCCATATTGTACAAACAAATTCTAGGGTCACCCCTGGTCCACCTTTATGGCGATATCTCGATAATGCGACCACCTATACAAAAACCACCACTCCCTTTTAAAACCCTCATTAATACTTTTAGTTTGATACCCATATCGTACAAACATATTCTAGGTCACCCCTGGTCCACCTTTATGGCGATATTTCGAAACGGCGTCCACCTATAGAACTAAGGCCCACTCTCTTTTAAAATACTCATTAACTCCTTTCGTTTGATACCTATATTGCACAAACGAATTCTAGAGTCACCCCTGGCCCACCTTTATGGCGATATCTCGAAACGGCGTCCACCTATGGAACTAAGGATTACTCCATTTTAAAATACTCATTAACACCTTTCTTTTAATACCTGTACTGTACAAACAAATTCTAGGGTCATCCCTGCTGCACCTTTATGGCGATATATCGAAACGGCGTCCACCTATGGAACTAAGGATTGCTCCCTTTTAAAATACTCATTAACACCTTTCATTTGATACCCATATTGTACAAACAAATTCTAGGGTCACCCCTGGTCCACCTTTATGGCGACATCTCGATAATGCGACCACCTATACAACAACCACCACTCCCTTTTAAAACCCTCATTAATACTTTTAGTTTGATACCCATATCGTACAAACATATTCTAGAGTCACCTCTGGTCCACCTTTATGGCGATATTTCGAAACGGCGTCCACCTAAAGAACTAAGGCCCACTCTCTTTTAAAATACTCATTAACACCTTTCGTTTGATGCCCATATTGTACAAACAAATTCTAGGGTCACCCCTGGTCCACCTTTATGGCTATACCTCGAAACGGCGTCCACCTATGGAACTAAGGATTACTCCCTTTTAAAATACTCATTAACACTTTTCTTTTTATACCCATATTGTACAAACAAATTCTAGGTTCACCCCTGGTCCACCTTTATGGCGATATCTGGAAACGGCGTCCACCTATGGAACTAAGGATTAATCCCTCTTAAATACTCATTAACACCTTTCATTTGATACCCATATCGTACAAACGCATTCTAGAGTAACCCCTGGTCCACCTTTATGGCGATATCTCGAAAAGGCGACCACCTATACAACAACCACCACTCCCTTTTAAAAACCTCATTAATACCTTTAATTTGATACCCATATCGTACAAACACATTCTAGAGTCACCCCTGGTCCACCTTTATGGGGATATTTCAAACCGGCATCCACCTATAGAACTAAGGCCCACTCCCTTTTAAAATACTCATTAACACCATTCGTTTGATGCCCATATTGTACAAACAAATTCTAGGGTCACCCCTGGTCCACCTTTGTGGCGATATCTCGAAACGGCGTCCACCTATGAAACTAAGGATTATTCCCTTTTAAAATACTCATAAAAACCTTTCATTTGATACCCATATCGTACAAACGCATTCTAGAGTCAACCCTGATCCACCTTTATGGCTATATCCCTGAATGGCGTCCACCTATAGAACTATGGCCCACTCCCTCATAAAATACTCTTTAATGCCTTTCATTTGATACACATTCCAGGGTTTCTCTCGGTTCATTTTCCTAGATGGTTATTTTCCCTTATGTTATCACCATAGCTCTCAACTTAGTATGTAATGTTCTGTTATACCCGAACTTAACCTTCCTTACTTGTTTTTACGATGGGAAGCCAAAAATAAAAAATAGAAAAACCAACGGCAAACGTTGTAAACTCAGTCCAAGTAGTAGATCATACTGAGGCACTAGATACTATCAAAATCATGCTTCTAATAAGTTTGTTTCTGAAACTCTACTCAACCCATAATAAATTCCTAAAAAGCGATATACCAGCCGCGCAGATGGTTTAGATATGGTTTAACTAAATTTTAACTGCCATCCCCAATGGGCAAATGGGAAGATACCGTTAAACTACTCATAGAAGAAAAAACGATAGGAGCAAAATCTTACAAATGTCTTATTAAAAATACAAAAGTTAGCTTCTTAGACGCACTAGATATCCTAGAACAAATTAAATATACTCACGAGACCATAGCAGTCTCCATGATAAAAGCTAAGCTCAAGGGAATAGCTTGAAACCTTTTGAGCACTGAAAACTCAATACTAGCAATAAGGCAAAAGTTGGGTTCAGCAAATAAAGGCGAATCTGTAGAAGTTTTGACGGCAAAACTCCTAAACATCCAATAGCGCAGTAAAACAGCTAACCAGTACACTGCCGAAATCGAAAAATTAACAAAATTCTTGGAAGGTGCTTACATATCAGACGGTCTTGCACCTGATGTGGCAACCAAATGTGCCACACAATCAGCTGGAAAGGCCATGTGTAAGAACTCAGCTAACGAAAGAGTTAAACTGATAATGCAAGCAGGAACGTTCACATCTATAAACGAGGCTATTTAAAAATTCACGAATAGCTGTACTGAAGTCACGGGTAACCCAAATACAGAATTACGCCTGAAGCGCTCACAAGGTAATTACCGAGGTAACTTCCGAAGAAGCTACCAAAATAATAATTATCGAGGTAACCAAAACCGAAGATATTATGGCAATACTAACAGATATAATAACAAGAATAGTAATAGGCAAAATAATAATTTCCAAAGACGTAATTTTGGAGGTCAGTCAAGATCATCTAATCAGAGTGACACGAACAATCTCCGTAATATAAACCAACAGGAAAACCATGAAAATCTACTCCAACAGTAAATTCTAACGGTAATAAAATATGCACGTTCAGCTTCAGCTTCACAGATCACAGATTTAAAAGGTATTGGCCGAGGCATAACAAGCACACTTGGAACAGTAAAAGCAGATCTAAGAGATGATAGTCTTTTAATAGGACACAAATTTCACATAGTAGAAGACAATTTGCTAATCTCATGTAATGGAATTTTGGGACTCGACTTCATTAAAAAATATAATTGCATTTTAGATTATAATAAAAATGGGGACAGCCCAGTACTACGACCATATGATTACCCAGAAGATAAAGTTATACAAATGACAAATAAACCAACAATTAATAGCATTACAATACCTGCAATAGTCACAATAAGGAACTATTAGCACCTCATCAGGAATTGACTGAGGCATTTTTGTACCCAACACGATAGTAAACTCAAATCACAATTTAATAAGAATAATAAATACAACAGATAAATATGCAATCGTTCAGGATTATGACATCAAAACAGAACGTTTAGAGGATTACGTAATAATTGAAAATACAGCTCACTGTATAGCTAATAACAAGGAAAAGTTAGAAAGATTGAATAGAAATTTCCCACCATTCGTTAGTAAATCACTCAACACATTATTGTCAGAATACGTTGATATATTCTCATTAGAAACAGAACCAATTACGACCAACAACTTTTACAAACAAAAGTTGCATCTGAAGGATAACACTCCTGTGTATATTAAAAATTTTAGACTACCCCAAGCACATAAGAATGAAATAAATAAACAAGTAAATAAACTAATTCAAGATGATATTGTTGAACCATCATCCTCAGAGTACAACAGCCCTATTTTATTGGTACCTAAAAAATCTCTTCCGGGCAAAGAAGAAAAAAGGTGGAGATTAGTTGTTGATTTCAGACAAATAAATAAAAAATTAACAGCTGATAAATTCCCTTTGCCTAGAATAGATGATATTCTGGATCAATTGGGTAGAGCGAAATATTTCGCATGCATAGATTTAATGTCAGTATTTCCCCAAATACAAATCACCCCAGAATCAAGAGATTGTGAGGTTCCCTTTTGGAACATCTGCCAAATTGATGATGTGCGCTTTGAACGCGCAACGCGCTCCACATAAAACGCCAAACACCAAACACCGTATTTTCTCTTTTGATTTTTTTTGTGGTCTTTTTTCCAATAAATATTTTAAGTTCTATTTTTAGTTCTTTTACTTTATTCGACCACATGTTAATTTTCACTCACTTCTTTCGAGTTACTTTTTTCTTTACTCTGTCGTGTCCAAAATTCTAATAATAATGGCCGGTCTTTTTCTGCCGAGCCGAATTGCTCTGTTTCCAAGTTGTCCCAACACCTGGTCCCAACACAGTAGATGACGGGTATTGCAACAATTTGGAAACAGGGTGACATTTTTATTATCTGTTAAGGCTGCTGTTACATCATCCTTTTTGGGGAAAAGAAGAATTGACATAGTATCAGATTTGTAACATTCTTCTTTGGCCATAAACTTATAAAAATTGTTGCGAACAAACAAATATATATCTATATTAGGGTGTACCTTCCCTTTTTAATTCGTTGGTTCGGAACCATTTTTAATATTAATTGAAAAACAAAACTTAGAACGAAAATACTTGAATTTTAGTTACATTTTTGTTTAAAATAGTCTGTTTGTTCTTTGTGTTTTTTTTTTTGTTTGAATTTTTGTTTGTACAATATGTATATTTTAATATCAACTTAAGTTTTTTATTTGTTTATAAAGTATTAATTTGTTACATGTAGAATATGTTTTTGTTTGTAGCTTGGTAAATACAATTTGTTCGATAATAGGCTAAGCTTTTGTTAAACGTTTTTTTTGCTTGTACTATAATTTTGATAGTTTACATTTTTCATTTTAATGTACAAAATTTTTGTGCTATTCTTTTTTATTTTTATATATATTTTTGTGCCTTCGTGGCTATTGAAAAATGAAGAAAATGAAACTATTGCTAAAAAAATTTGGATTTTTCTTTAAGCCTAATTTAAGGTTTAATCAGGGTATTGAATTAATGTTAATTGACTTTACTTAGGCGATTTTTATGTACTACTTTTTCTTTGTTTTTAACTTCATCGAAAATAGTTACGTTAGGTTCGTTAATTTTAGTTATAACAAGTAAGGAAGGTTAAGTTCGGGTGTAACCGAACATTACATACTAAGTTGAGAGCTATGGTGGCAACATAAGGGAAAATAACCATGTAGGAAAATGAACCGAGGGAAACGCTGGAATGTGTTTGTATGACATGTGTATCAAATGAAAGGCCGTATTTTATAAGGGAGTGGGCCATAGTTCTATAGGTGGACGCCATATATGGATATCGCCATAAAGGTGGATCAGGGTTGACTCTAGAATTTGTTTGTACGATATGGGTATCAAATGAAAGGTGTTAATGAGTATTTTAAAAGGGAGTAATCCTTAGTTCCATAGGTGGACGCCGTTTCGAGATATCTCCATAAATGTGGACCAGGGGTGACCCTAGAATTTGTTCGTACAATATGGGTATTAAAAAAAAGATGCTAATGAATATTTTAAAAGGGAGTTATCCTTAGTTCCATAGGTGGATGCCGTTTCGAGATATCGCCATAAAGGTGGACCAGGAGTGACCCTAGAATTTGTTTGTACGATATGGATATGAAATTAGAGGTATTAATGAGGGTTTTAAAAGGGAGTGGTGGTAGTTGTATAGGTGGTCGCTTTTTCGATATATCGCCATAAAGGTGGACCAGGGGTGACTCTAGAATGCGTTTGTACAATATGGGTATCAAACGAAAGGTGTTAATGAGTATTTTAAAAGGGAGTGGGCCTTAGTTCTATAGGTGAACGCCGTTTCGAAATATCGCCATAAAGGTGGACCAGGGGTGACCCTAGAATGTGTTTGTACGATATTTGTATCAAATTAAAGGTATTAATGAGAGTTTTAAAAGGGAGTGGTGGAAGTTGTATATGTGAAGGCGTTTTCCAGTTATCGACCAAAATGTGGACCAGGGTGACCCAGAACATCATCTGTTGGAGACCGCTAATTTATTTATATATGTAATACCTGCAAAGATTTCAAGGTTTTTTATTTCGCCCTGCAGAACTTTTTCATTTTCTTCTACTTAATATGGTAGGTGTCACAACCATTTTACAAAGTTTTTTCCAAAGTTATATTTCGCGTCAATAAACCAATCCAATTACCATGTTTCATCCCTCTTTTCGTATTTGGTATAGAGTTATGTCATTTTTTTAATTTTTCGTAATTTTCGATATCGAAAAAGTGGGTGTGGTCATAGTCGGATTTCGTTCATTTTTTATACCAAGATAAAGTGCGTTCATATAAGTACGTGAACTAAGTTCAGTAAAGATATGTCGATATTTGCTGTAGTTATCGTGTTAACGGCCATGCGGAAGGACAGACGGACGACCGTGTATAAAAACTGGGCGTGGCTTCAACCGATTTCACCATTTTCACAGAAAACAGCGTCATAAAATCTATGCCCCTACCAAATTTCAAAGGAATTGGTAAATTTTTGTTCGACTTATGGCATTAAAAGTATCATAGACAAATTAAATGAAAAAGGGCAGAGCCACGCCCATTTTGAAATTTTCTTTTATTTTTGTATTTTGTTGCACAATATTATTACTGGAGTTGAATGTTGACATAATTTACTTATATACTGTAAAGATATTAAATTTTTTGTTAAAATTTTACTTAAAAAAAAAAAATTTTTTTAAAGTTGGCGTGGTCCTTCTCCGATTTTGCTAATTTTTTTTAAGCGTACATATAGTAATCATCATCATCATCATCATCATTTATTTAAGAGTTCATTATTAGTACAGTAAGATAACATAACCTTTTATCGTACAACACAAAATTATTACAAGTCAAGTGAATCGTATTCATTTATAAATATACATACATATAATTAATTTAACAAATTTTAAACAGAATAAGTAATAGGAGTAACGTTCCTGCTAAATTTCATCAAGATATCTTCAACGACTGCCAAATTATAGCTTGCAAAATTTAAATTACCTTCTTTTAAAAGTGGGCGGTGCCACGCCCATTGTCCAAAATTTTACTAATTTTCAATTCTACGTCATAAATTCAACTCATCTATCACTTTTTCTGTCTTCGGTGATGAATTATTGCACTTTTTCGGTTTTTCGAAATTTTCCATATCGAAAAAGTGGGCGTGGTTATAGTCCGATATCGTTCATTTTGATAAGCGATCTGAGATGAGTGCTCAGGAACCCACATACCAAATTTCATCAAGATACCTCAAAATTTACTCAAGTTATCGTGTTAACGGACGGACGGACGGACGGACATGGCTCAATCAAATTTTTTTTCGATCCTGATGATTTTGATATATGGAAGTCTATATCTATCTCGATTCCTTTATACCTGTACAACCAACCGTTACGCAATCAAACTTAATATACTCTGTGAGCTCTGCTCAACTGAGTATAATAAACGGACCTTGATAAATACTTTCGTGTTTATGATGTGGTTCTTTATGTAAAAGTACTTTATCTCCGATTTTTACAACTAAAGGTCGTGCTGTTTTATCGTACAGATTTTTAATTTGTAACTTATTTTTATTTATTAGATTTTGTGCCATTTTGTGCGATTTCTGCATCCTAAACTTAACTTCTTTGGGATAGTTTTCGACACTATAAATTGGGTCAATTGTTTCTTTTGTCAATTCATTAGGCAAAGTTGCCTTTTTCCCAAAAACTAACTCGAAAGGAGAAAACTGATTGTCGAAAACTGTGCTACTCGTAGTATTGTGTAGGAAGGTAAAGTATTTTAAATAAACATCCCAATCAGAAAAAGTATCTTTTAAATATGCACGTAAGTATTCATTAAAAACTCTATGATTACGTTCAATTATACAAACAGTTTCGTGATGATATGCAGTTGAAAAATTATGTGTAATATTTAGAAGTTTAGTCAATTCTTCAAATAATTCATTTTTAAATTCAGTACCTAAATCTGATTTTATGGCATTCATTGTGCCGTATGTTAAAATGAATCCTTTAAAATTTGCTGAAGCGATTGTTTTTGCCGATTTGTCTGGCACAACGACTGTGACCAGGTATTTAGTTATGTCGCAAATCATGGTAAGTGCGAACTTGTTACCATATTTGGACTCAGGTAGGGGTCCTATTGGGTCAATTACTAGTATATCAAATGGTTTACAAGGAGTTGGTGTTAAAGCAAGTTTTTCTTTTGTTTTAGGTTTAACCTTGTTTAAAAGACAATCCTTACAATTTTTGATATATTTCGATATATCACGAGTCATGTTCTTCCCATAAAATTTTGTTCGTAGTTTTGCGTAGTCTTTTAATTCCCCAATGTCCACCAGAAATGGGATCATTATGGTAAATTTTCATTAGCTTTAAGTTTGTATCTTTATCTGTTACTGTCTCCACTCGATCTGTTAAGATAATTTCTAATGATTTTAAAATTTAATATATATTTTTGCCGGCTCGAGGTCAATTAAAAAATAAACACAAGTTTTCTTTAAAAATCCGATATATTTCGGTTACTCCGCAGTAACCGTCATCAGGGATATAAATAATTATCAAAATAAAAACCAAACCCAGCAATGTAAACATTAGGGTGTTGAAAAAAAATTAATAAAATCAATTTTGTAAAACTACTGATTTTAAAATTATAGAAAGATCAAGAAAAATTAAAAGTTATGTAAAAGGCCCACTTGAGGACCTTAAAAATGAAAGTAAATTTTTAGATGACCCTTTAGTATGGTTGAAAAAATGGTGGAAATTTATTGATATGCCTGGGGAACCAAAAATATTGAATGTAAGAAACCCACCAGCAACAACACCCGAAGAATTATATAGGTACGAAGTGAAATTTTTAATAAAAGAAAAAAAAAAACAAAAAAATGTTTTTTTGTCTTCATATTTTTAAACTCAGTTGAGCAGAGCGTATATTAAGTTTGATTGGATAACGGTTGGTTGTACATATATAAAGGAATCGAGATAGATAGAGACTTCCATATATCAAAATAACCAGGATCGAAAAAAAATTTGATTGAGCCATGTCCGTCCGTCCGTCCGCCCGTCCGTTAACACGATAACTTGAGTAAATTTTGAGGTATCTTGATGAAATTTGGTATGTAGGTTCCTGAGCACTCATCTCAGATCGCTATTTAAAATGAACGATATCGGACTATAACCACGCCCACTTTTTCGATATCGAAAATTTCGAAAAACCGAAAAAGTGCGATAATTCATTACAAAAGACAGCTAAAGCGACGAAACTTGGTACGTGAGTTGAACTTATGACGCAGAATAGAAAATTAGTAAAATTTTGGACAATGGGCGTGGCACCGCCCACTTTTAAAAGAAGGTAATTTAAAATTTTGCAAGCTGTAATTTGGCAGTCGTTGAAGATATCATGATGAAATTTAGCAGAAACGTTACGCCTATTTCTGTATGTACGCTTAATAAAAATTAGCAAAATCGGAGAAGGACCACGCCCACTTTAAAAAAAAAGATATTTTTAAAGTAAAATTTTAACAAAAAATTTAATATCTTTACAGTATATAAGTAAATTATGTCAACATTCAACTCCAGTAATGATATGGTGCAACAAAATACAAAAATAACAGAAAATTTCAAAATGGGCGTGGCTCCGCCCTTTTTCATTTAATTTGTCTAGGATACTTTTAACGTCATAAGTCGAACAAAAATTAACCAATCCATTTGAAATTTGGTATGAGCATAGATTTTATGACGTTAACTGGTTTCTGGGAAAATGGGCGAAATCGGTTGATGCCACGCCTAGTTTTTATACACAGTCGTCCGTCCGTCCTTCCGCATGGCCTTTAACACGATAACTTGAGCAAAAATCGACATATCTTTAATGAACTTAGTTCACGTGCTTACTTGAACTCACTTTATCTTGGTATGAAAAATGAACGAAATCCGACTATGACCACGCCCACTTTTTCGATATCGAAAATTACGAAAAATGAAAAAATGCCATAATTCTATACCGAATATGAAAAAAGGGATGAAACGTGGTAAGGTAATTGGATTTTTTTATTGACGCGAATTATAACTTTAGAAAAAACTTTATAAAATGGTTGTGACACCTACCATATTAAGTAGAAGAAAATGAAAAAGTTCTGCAGGGCGAAATAAAAAACCCTTAAAATCTTGGCAGGTATTACATATATAAATAAATTAGCGGTATCCAACAGATGATGTTCTGGGTCAGCCTGGTCCACATTTTGGTCGATCTGTAAAACGCCTTCACACCACTCCCTTTTAAAACTCTCATTAATACCTTTAATTTGATACCCATATCGTACAAACTCATTCTAGAGTCACCCCTGGTCCACCTTTATGGCGATATCTCGAAAAGGCGTCCAACTATAGAACTAAGCCCCACCCCCTTTTAAAATACTCATTAACACCTTTCATTTGATACCCATATCGTACAAACATATTCTAAAGTCACCCCTGGTCCACCTTTATGGCGATATCTCGAAAAGGCGAACACCTATAGAACGAAGACCCACTCCCTTTTAAAAATACTCATTAACACCTTTCATTTGATACCCATATTGTACAAACAAATTCTAGGGTCACCCCTGGTCCACCTTTATGGCGATATCTCGATAATGCGACCACCTATACAACAACCACCACTCCCTTTTAAAACCCTCATTAATACTTTTAGTTTGATACCCATATCGTACAAACATATTCTAGAGTCACCCCTGGTCCACCTTTATGGCGATATTTCGAAACGGCGTCCACCTATAGAACTAAGGCCCACTCTCTTTTAAAATACTCATTAATTCCTTTCGTTTGATACCTATATTGCACAAACGAATTCTAGAGTCACCCCTGGCCCACCTTTATGGCGATATCTCGAAACGGCATCCACCTATGGAACTAAGGATTACTCCCTTTTAAAATACTCATTAACACCTTTCTTTTGATACCCATACTGTACAAACAAATTCTAGGGTCATCCCTGCTGCACCTTTATGGCGATATATCGAAACGGCGTCCACCTATGGAACTAAGGATTGCTCCCTTTTAAAATACTCATTAACACCTTTCATTTGATACCCATATTGTACAAACAAATTCTAGGGTCACCCCTGGTCCACCTTTATGGCGACATCTCGATAATGCGACCACCTATACAACAACCACCACTCCCTTTTAAAACCCTCATTAATACTTTTAGTTTGATACCCATATCGTACAAACATATTCTAGAGTCACCTCCGGTCCACCTTTATGGCGATATTTCGAAACGGCGTCCACCTATAGAACTAAGGCCCACTCTCTTTTAAAATACTCATTAACACCTTTCGTTTGATGCCCATATTGTACAAACAAATTCTAGGGTCACCCCTGGTCCACCTTTATGGCTATATCTCGAAACGGCGTCCACCTATGGAACTAAGGATTACTCCCTTTTAAAATACTCATTAACACTTTTCTTTTGATACCCATATTGTACAAACAAATTCTAGGTTCACCCCTGGTCCACCTTTATGGCGATATCTTGAAACGGCGTCCACCTATGGAACTAAGGATTACTCCCTTTTAAATACTCATTAACACCTTTCATTTGATACCCATATCGTACAAACGCATTCTAGAGTAACCCCTGGTCCACCTTTATGGCGATATCTCGAAAAGGCGACCACCTATACAACAACCACCACTCCCTTTTAAAAACCTCATTAATACCTTTAATTTGATACCCATATCGTACAAACACATTCTAGAGTCACCCCTGGTCCACCTTTATGGGGATATTTCAAACCGGCATCCACCTATAGAACTAAGGCCCACTCCCTTTTAAAATACTCACTAACACCATTCGTTTGATGCCCATATTGTACAAACAAATTCTAGGGTCACCCCTGGTCCACCTTTGTGGCGATATCTCGAAACGGCGTCCACCTATGAAACTAAGGATTATTCCCTTTTAAAATACTCATTAACACCTTTCATTTGATACCCATATCGTACAAACGCATTCTAGAGTCAACCCTGATCCACCTTTATGGCTATATCCCTAAATGGCGTCCACCTATAGAACTATGGCCCACTCCCTCATAAAATACTCTTTAATGCCTTTCATTTGATACACATTCCAGGGTTTCTCTCGGTTCATTTTCCTAGATGGTTATTTTCCCTTATGTTGTCACCATAGCTCTCAACTGAGTATGTAATGTTCGGTTATACCCGAACTTAACCTTCCTTACTTGTTTTTACGATGGGAAGCCAAAAATAAAAAATAGAAAAACCAACGGCAAACATTGTAAACTCAGTCCAAGTAGTAGATCATACTGAGGCACTAGATACTATCAAAATCATGCTTCTAATAAGTTTGTTTCTGAAACTCTACTCAACCCATAATAAATTCCTAAAAAGCGATATACCAGCCGCGCAGATGGTTTAGATAAGGTTTAACTAAATTTTAACTGCCATCCCCAATGGGCAAATGGAAGATACCGTTAAACTACTCATAGAAGAAAAAACGATAGGAGCAAAATCTTACAAATGTCTTATTAAAAATACAAAAGTTAGCTTCTTAGACGCACTAGATATCCTAGAACAAATTAAATATACTCACGAGACCATAGCAGTCTCCATGATAAAAGCTAAGCTCAAGGGAATAGCTTGAAACCTTTTGAGCACTGAAAACTCAATACTAGCAATAAGGCAAAAGTTGGGTTCAGCAAATAAAGGCGAATCTGTAGAAGTTTTGACGGCAAAACTCCTAAACATCCAACAGCGCAGTAAAACAGCTAACCAGTACACTGCCGAAATCGAAAAATTAACAAAATTCTTGGAAGGTGCTTACATATCAGACGGTCTTGCACCTGATGTGGCAACCAAATGTGCCACACAATCAGCTGGAAAGGCCATGTGTAAGAACTCAGCTAACGAAAGAGTTAAACTGATAATGCAAGCAGGAACGTTCACATCTATAAACGAGGCTATTTAAAAATTCACGAATAGCTGTACTGAAGTCACGGGTAACCCAAATACAGAATTACGCCTGAAGCGCTCACAAGGTAATTACCGAGGTAACTTCCGAAGAAGCTACCAAAATAATAATTATCGAGGTAACCAAAACCGAAGATATTATGGCAATACTAACAGATATAATAACAAGAATAGTAATAGGCAAAATAATAATTTCCAAAGACGTAATTTTGGAGGTCAGTCAAGATCATCTAATCAGAGTAACACGGAGATTGTAATATAAACCAACAGGAAAACCATGAAAATCCACTCCAACAGTAAATTCTAACGGTAATAAAATATGCACGTTCAGCTTCAGCTTCACAGATCACAGATTTAAAAGGTATTGGCCGAGGCATAACAAGCACACTTGGAACAGTAAAAGCAGATCTAAGAGATGGTAGTCTTTTAATAGGACACAAATTTCACATAGTAGAAGACAATTTGCTAATCTCATGTAATGGAATTTTGGGACTCGACTTCATTAAAAAATATAATTGCATTTTAGATTATAATAAAAATGGGGACAGCCCAATACTACGACCATATGATTACCCAGAAGATATAGTTATACAAATGACAAATAAACCAACAATTAATAGCATTACAATACCTGCAATAGTCACAATAAGGAACTATTAGCACCTCATCAAGAATTGACTGAGGCATGTTTGTACCCAACACGATAGTAAACTCAAATCACACTTTAATAAGAATAATAAATACAACAGATAAATATGCAATCGTTCAGGATTATGACATCAAAACAGAACGTTTAGAGGATTACGTAATAATTGAAAATACAGCTCACTGTATAGCTAATAACAAGGAAAAGTTAGAAAGATTGAATAGAAATTTCCCACCATTCGTTAGTAAATCACTCAACACATTATTGTCAGAATACGTTGATATATTCGCATTAGAAACAGAACCAATTACGACCAACAACTTTTACAAACAAAAGTTGCATCTGAAGGATAACACTCCTGTGTATATTAAAAATTTTAGACTACCCCAAGCACATAAGAATGAAATAAATAAACAAGTAAATAAACTAATTCAAGATGATTGTTGAAGACATGGATGAAAATTTGATCCAATTTGATTAACTTACCTGTAAAAATACTGACCTGTTAAATACTTACCTTAAATTGCATTGCTGAAGTTACACTAAAATTTGAATTTTATACTTACCCTTTATATCCACATTTACCCTAAAATCCTAATGTAAAACTCTTAAGAAGAGGTTGGAAAGCTACCGCTTCTTTTCTATTTACTTACCTTTGTATATGTTGATTTGCATGCTCACTGCACAGCTCAACGAGCGGTCATCGATGACCGCGCAGACAGTTGTTTTTTAGAGCGCGCGGTTGAATTACCTAGTAGTGGTTCAAGTTAAGGTTTATAAAGTTTATTATATTAAAATCAAACAAATATCTTGTGAAGTGAAATAAAGTTGTGAACTAAAATCGTGAAATAAAGAAATAAACCTAATTATTAGTATATGAAATAAAAAATATATCGTGTGCTTATTTAGCAAGCCAAGTGACTGCCATTGGTGAGTGCCCCTACCCCCTCCCATTAGTGTGAATAGCTAGACATGGTCCTATCGGTGCCATAGGAAAATGAACCAGTGTTAAAAACGAAAAAAACAGGAACAAAGTGTTAAGTGCACACAAATAGAGTGATGGCAAAAACCAAAAAACAAAAAACCTATAAAATCAACAGTGAAAATCAGTAAAAAGTATTGAAAACCTGAAAAAAAGGAAAAGTGAATAAAAAAAGAAATAATTATTTTCTGCAAAAAGGCCTAAAAAGATATAGAAGTGAGAAAACTAAGGGTAACGTTGACATACATAAAAGAGAAAACCTGAAAAGAGAAAATTTGGAATAAAGGTTTCGAAAAACATTGAAAAAATATATAAAGAAAAAAACAAAGGTTAAAACCAAAAGCTAGTGACCTGAAAAGAAAAATGTTCAAATATTTAAATTAAAACCTGGTGACCTGGAAAACGAAAAAAATATATACATATACCCTAAAAGAAAAATATTAGAAACACAAAAGGGTCTAAGGTGAGAAATTAAAAATCATCAAAGGTACAGTCGACAAAAATCAGCACCAAGAACCACAACAACATCATAATTAACCAGCCGTTAGGAGAAATCCCCGTTACCCAGAATAATATAGATCCACAGCATACAAGGTAGTCCCAAGATTAAAGTAAGTGCCGTTAAATATTTTACCCCATAACCACATATATACATATCACTGTGTAGAAAGATTTGCATAGCTTAACGGATCAATATAATAAATGAGAAACCTCATTTGTTGCATTTTAAATAATATATTCATACAAATCTCCAATTTGTATATACTCTTTCCAAAATCCGCTAAGACATATAAGTCACACAAATTTTTAAATACATGAATATCACCCGTTTTATATACCAGCCCTTTTCACTTCGCTTTATATATGTAATATACTTACCGGCTACTTACCCGCTGCTAATTACCGTACCACGTAAATCTCCTTTCCCCAATTTGCATTCCGGTCAAAAAACAATATATTGGCGCCAACGTATGTGGACAGTCACCTCACACACACGTTAATTCTGTTTCTCCCATTTCCCAAACAAAGCACACGATAATCAAAACTTCCAAAAAAATTGCAGTTAGCAATATACAAAAATACACTTGGGCTCAGAAGCGCTGAGACAAGTACATAATTTCACCCTCAACACAGCGTACAAAAAAATTGTACTCAAATTGCGTCACACATACATACTTGTATTCAGAGACGCTGAAGCAAGTGCATAAGTCGCCCTCTCAAATTTATTGCATATAAAGGAAATATATATATGTACACAGTAGCCGCACAGTGAATTAGAATAGCAAAAAAAACGCACAAAAATACACTGGGTACAAATCACAAAAAAAAGTGGTCAAATTTTATTTATTATCGAATGAATATAGCCACACAATAAATTAATTACAAAAAAAGGAATTATTATCTCCCTTAATAATAACTATTAATTATTATCTCCATTTAATAATAATTTTAGCTATAAAAACCTCCTCGTGTACTCCTAATACATAAGCCCTTAAATATACTCCGGTGTACTTCTTAACACACAAGGCTTGAATTTTGAAACTTTCCTGTGTACTTCTAAGACGCAATATATCAAATCTACTCTGCTGTATTCCTTACACACAATATATTTTAAAAACCCAGCGACTCCGAATACAGTCTAGTAATACTCACAAGTATACTCCTTGCAACCCGTTACAAACGAAATCCCACCCATTAAAAACAGCTTAACTTAAACGAAACTACAATGGCTGAAGAAAAAGGTGAAAAAACAAATACGCTTCTAGCACCCCAAGGACCTAAAACACGATCAAAATCACTGGCAGAAGAAGAAGAAGCGACTCAATCAGTGAGGAAATGCCTATTCGAGATAGCAAAATTCGAAAAGCTTTGCGGAAAATATTGGAACTGCAATGAGGCAGATCACACAAAACCTAGTCTGCAAACTTACATGGAGGAACTCAATAGGCACGTATCCCTAATAGAACGAGCGTATGAAGTAGCATACCTGAACCTCACGGATGAACGATCCATTGCATCTCTGGAAGAAAAATATGACACAGCGATGGGAACAAACATCAGCACGAAAGCTCGAATAAATGAGCTTCTCGCAACGTTGGAACCAACATCCAGCATTCAAATCCAGTCCCCACCTGTAGTAGCCCTGAATAACCGGGAACCCTACCTCAAAGTCCCCGCGTGTGATACAGAAGTGTTTCACGGTGGTTATGAGACATGGCCGTCCTTTAGGGATATGTTTACGGCAGTATACATAAATCACCCTAAATTGTCCCAAGCCCAAAAACTTTACCATCTGAGACAAAAAACCAGAGGAAAAGCAGCCCTCATAATTCAAAAATACGCCCTCAATGACCAAAATTTCGAGCTAGCCCGGGGGTGCACTCAAGTCTAGATACGAGAATCGAAGAATTCTTGTAGACAGCCAACTTAAAACTCTCTTTAATATGCAACCCGTATTCTATGAAAGTGGGGAAAGAATTCAAGAAATTCAAACCACAATAAACAATTGCCTCTCTACCCTTAACACTAATAACGTACCCACTAGTAATTGGGACCCTATGCTTATTTATTTATGCTCTTCAAAACTCCCCAATGAAACTCTGGCTTTATGGGAACAATCTCTGGAGTCCAGAAAGGAATTACCACTTTGGTCGGAAATGGATAAATTCCTCACGACCAGATACGAAGTGGTAGAGCGACTAGGTACATACAGGCCAAGCAAACCTCGAAACTCAAACTCGAGCTTCACCCCTCGATCATCGACACCTCAAAGTCAATCCAACTTTAAAAATAAATCTCACTCCTTTCATAGCGAACAGCTCCGACAAGTATCATGCAAGTTGTGTAATTCAAACCACTCCATGATGAACTGCGTTAAATTCAAGCAACTCAGTGTGTCAGAGCGCAACAAGTTCGTAAAAGACAATAATTATTGTAAAAATTGTCTAGCATTCTCCCATTTAGAAGCCGAATGTTGTAGCAACTTCAAATGTGTATATTGTCAAAAGCGACATCACTCTCTGCTACACTATCAAACATCTCGGCCAGCGAACCCTAACACTTCGCGACAGTATCAGAGAAGAAATCAGTCCAAGACCCAAACCAATGATCAAGAAAATCCCTGTACATCAAAACAGGCAATGCAGCTCCAAGAATCACAAGCCCAAAACTCTACAAAAACGCAAGATTCAGGCAACAAAGTTCTATCTCACTTCTCCAGTAACAAAGAAAGAACGCTATTGCCCACGGCAGTGGTCCCGATACTCCATCGAGGAGAAACTTTCACGGTACGGGCTTTGGTGGACCAAGGCTCCCAAAAGTCATTTATAACCTATCGAATACAAAAATTGCTAGGTCTACCAACCAAGAAGACTAATTACCAGATATTAGGGATGGGCGGACAAATAGTACAAAACTCCAATAAAATTTGTTCGATAACAATATGCTCTCGGGATTTAACGACACGAATCATTACCCAAGCCATAATTTTACCACAGTTAACACACTTCCTCCCTTCTTCCAAAGTGGTGATCGAAAATCTTGAACAGTTCTCCTCTTTAGCACTAGCTGACCCCCATTACTGTTCTCCAGGGAGAATAGACATGGTAATAGGTAGCGACATACTCCCACAAATCCTCCTGCAAGGCCTCGAAACCAACATCGCAGGAAGCCTCATAGCTCAAAACACCATATTCGGCTGGATATTGAGTGGCCCAATAACTGAACAAATTTCAACGTTTTCAACCCGCATAATTGAAAACCCCGACGACTCTCTAAATGAACTCCTCAAAAAATTTTGGGAGCAGGAAGAAGTTCAATCCACCACACCGCTCGCAGATGAAGACACCTTTTGTGAAGATCTCTACAAAAGGAGCACCACCAGAAAAGAAGATGGTCGCTACATGGTAAAACTCCCATTCAAACAAAATTTCCCGGAAACATTAGCCCTCGGTCACTCACGACCCGCTGCTCAACAGCAGTATATTAGCATAGAAAGATCATTGGAAAAGAAACCAGAACTAAAAGAAAAATATTCTGAAGTATTGGAAGAATATCTAACCATGAATCACATGGAACCCACTTCACCCCTCGAAATTATCAAGGAAGGCAAATACTACTCATTTTATTTGCCCCATCATGCTGTCATAAAGCCCGACAGCAAAACAACAAAAGTACGGATCGTTTTTAATGCCTCAAAACTCTCGCATTCCGGAAGTTCGTTGAACGACGTACTACACACTGGTCCGACCCTGCAGAACGACTTGATGCTGGTAATCCTACAATGGCGCCTCTACAAGTTCGTTTTTAATGGCGACATCGAAAAGATGTACCGCCAAATACTCATACACCCAGAAGATCAGGACTATCAGCGAATCATAGTACGCAGATCTCCAAAATCACAGCTCGAAGATTTTAAACTGAAAACAGTTACCTTTGGTGTGAACTGTGCCCCCTACCTAGCAATCCGCACCCTCCATCAGCTAGCAGCAGACACCAAAGATGAATTCCCCCTCGCCAGAAATGTTCTTCTAAACGAGACTTATGTAGATGACATCCTCTCTGGCGGATATAACCTACAGTCCACAATAAACTCCATGACCCAAGTTATCGAAGCTCTGAGATCAGGCGGTTTTCCTCTGAAGAAAATAACGGCTAATCACCCCGAAATGCTCAAATCCATCCCAAAATCTGATCTCCTCGATGCAGATTTTCTAAAATTCCATGATGTCAGCTCCACAAAGACCCTTGGAATAAAATGGAACGCTATCAACGACTCATTCTCGTACTCATATGACCCTCTACCAGCCGCCGACTCAAGGACAAAGCGACAAATATTATCAGCAATAGCGAAATTGTTTGACCCGGCAGGATGGCTAGCGCCAATTATGATATTAGCCAAGGCTCTCCTTCAACAACTCTGGTTGGAAGGAACGGACTGGGACGAAGAGATCAAACCTCTGGCCTTACACAAATGGAACACCTTTCGGGGAAATCTCGCAGCGATAGGTGACATAAAAATCCCCCGATGGGTCGACTTTTCTCCCGACAAACCATTTCAAATACACGGATTCTCTGATGCCTCAGAAAAAGCATTCTGCGCATGCGTTCACCTCAGAGTGCAGAATAGCGATAATGATTTCACTACAAATTTGTTAGTAGCAAAGAGCAAAGTAGCCCCTTTAAAAACTGTAAGCCTCCCTCGCCTCGAATTGTGTGGGGCAGTACTACTCTCAAAATTAGTCAAACAAATATGCTCTCATTTAAAACTGCCCCCACATGAGCTAAGTCTCTGGTCAGACTCCTCAATCGTGTTAGCATGGTTGGAAAAACCACCTTCCACCTGGAAGACATACGTAGCACACCGCACTGCGGGAATTCTCAAAAATGTCGGCAATGTTACTTGGCGCCATGTGTCAAGCGGCGACAATCCAGCAGACCTTGGAACACGCGGATGCAAACCCCAAGAGCTAGCTGAATCCTCCCTATGGTGGAAAGGCCCGGAGTGGCTATCCAAGTCTCCCGATTTCTGGCCCAAAGCGGTTCCTCAAAACTCCAGTCCACCAGAACAAAAACGGGTCGAAGCATTACACACCGGAGAGGCCCTGGATCCCTTAGAACGTTTCTCTTCGTTCGCTAGGGCCCTCCGCGTTACCGCGTACATGTATCGGTTCATCCACAAAGCGAGAAAACAACAAGTCCCTTCAACACATTCTCTCTCTCCAGAAGAGATTTGCCATGCAAAGGAACGCCTTATCATCGTAACTCAACAGATGTACTATGCGGAAGCAATCTCTTTATTAAAAGCCTCTAAGCCGATAGGTAGGAAGAGTCCGCTACTGCCATTGAACCCGATGTTAGACCAGAAGGAAATATTGCGCGTGAATGGACGTCTAAGTTATGCCCCACTTAGTGATAATGAACGTCATCCGATCATCATTCCGGAGTCCTCAAAATTTTGTACCCTCTTCCTCGACTTTACTCACAATCGTCTATTTCACGCAGGAAAGCAACTCATGCTTCGGATGGTACAGCAAGAATATTATATTCCGCGCTTGAAACAAAAGATAAAGTCATATATTTTCCACTGCAAGACTTGCACGATCCACAAGCAGAAGATGAATTCCCAGATCATGGCAGCGTTGCCAGCCGAACGATCAACGTATACTGTCCCGTTCCACACGACAGGAGTCGATTTTGCTGGACCATTCCTCGTCAAAACCTCTACTCTACGACGCGCCTCCTACTCCAAAGCCTACGTCTGCATCTTTGTTTGCTTTTCAACTAAAGCCATACATCTTGAGGTCTGTTCAAACTTGACCACCGAAGCGTTTAGAGCAGCCTTTGCGCGTTTTGTGGGCCGCCGCGGAATGCCGCACAAAATCATGTCCGACAACGGAAAGAACTTTATCGGCGCTCATCGAGCGATGCAAAGGGAAGTACCTCTTTTTCTCCAAGAAGCAGGTCAAGACATCGCCGAAAAATATGCTCCTCAAGGCCTTTCTTGGCAATTCATACCACCATACGCTCCTCAAATGGGTGGGCTATGGGAAGCAGCAGTTAAAAGTTTTAAAACCCATCTAACAAAAGTAGCCGGTAATCATAAGTTCTCCTTTGAAGAATTCACGACCCTCATCGTTCGCATTGAAGGAGTCCTAAACTCCAGACCTATTTCTCCCATGTCGGAGGACCCTACAGACCTACTCGCGCTAACGCCAGGACACTTTCTCCGTGGTGCCCCCCTGCTGTCCCTGCCGGAAGCCAATGCAGAAAATCTAAATCCAACTCGTAAATGGCAATTACTTAAAGTCTTACACCATCAATTCAGCAACCGCTGGAAGAATGAGTATCTTCAACAACTGCATAAACGACAAAAATGGAAAATATCTCAGGCGAACCTGAAAGAAGGCGACCTAGTCGTTGTTAAAGATGATCTGTTGCCACCCAATGAGTGGCGCCTCGGACGCATTTCAAAACTGCATGCAGGTCCCGATGGAAATGTTCGCGTCCTCGATATTCGTACTCAAAATGGAGTAATAACGCGGAACATCACCAAAATCTGTTTATTGACCCCATTCTAATTCTCTTGCCCCTTTTCTTCCCAGCTAGAACTATCCTATCCTCAGTTCAACCTCAATTTACCCTAATGCTGAGTTTCTTTTCTCTTTTTTCTTCTAACGTTTTTCTCCACAGATCTAATCATGGAGTTGGGAAAATGCCGCCTATGTTGCCGACAGCACGCTTTGCGCCAATGCCACGCATTTCTAATAATGACTCCTGCAGAGCGATATGAGTCAGCACGCGCCCATCGCTACTGTGTCAACTGCTTGGCCACGTCACATACCACCGGCGAATGCAATTCCGCCGGCAGCTGCCGCCATTGCGGCCGAGCTCATCATACTTTGTTGCACCGTCCGTCCGTTCCAACGTCAACACGCAACCGACATTCGAGGTCTCCGCCACCCGCGCGTCATAGGCGCGAGGAACAACGAAGAACGCGACACCGTACAATTGAACGTCCAGCCGCTCGTTTGCAGAGCCGTAGTGGTAGCCAACGTAACATAAGGAAGCTGGTTAATCAAGCAAAGGTTACTTTACAGAAACTGCAAGAGCTTCTAAATTTGTCGACTCCGCAGGCCGGCCGCCATGTTGAAGACATGGATGAAAATTTGATCCAATTTGATTAACTTACCTGTAAAAATACTGACCTGTTAAATACTTACCTTAAATTGCATTGCTGAAGTTACACTAAAATTTGAATTTTATACTTACCCTTTATATCCACATTTACCCTAAAATCCTAATGTAAAACTCTTAAGAAGAGGTTGGAAAGCTACCGCTTCTTTTCTATTTACTTACCTTTGTATATGTTGATTTGCATGCTCACTGCACAGCTCAACGAGCGGTCATCGATGACCGCGCAGACAGTTGTTTTTTAGAGCGCGCGGTTGAATTACCTAGTAGTGGTTCAAGTTAAGGTTTATAAAGTTTATTATATTAAAATCAAACAAATATCTTGTGAAGTGAAATAAAGTTGTGAACTAAAATCGTGAAATAAAGAAATAAACCTAATTATTAGTATATGAAATAAAAAATATATCGTGTGCTTATTTAGCAAGCCAAGTGACTGCCATTGGTGAGTGCCCCTACCCCCTCCCATTAGTGTGAATAACTAGACAATGATATTGTTGAACCATCATCCTCAGAGTACAACAGCCCTATTTTATTGGTACCTAAAAAATCTCTTCCGGGCAATGAAGAAAAAAGGTGGAGATTAGTTGTTGATTTCAGACAAATAAATAAAATTAACAGCTGATAAATTCCCTTTGCCTAGAATAGATGATATTCTGGATCAATTGGGTAGAGCGAAATATTTCTCATGCATAGATTTAATGTCAGTATTTCCCCAAATAGAAATCACCCCAGAATCAAGAGATTGTGAGGTTCCCTTTTGGAACATCTGCCAAATTGATGATGTGCGCTTTGAACGCGCAACGCGCTCCACATAAAACGCCAAACACCAAACACCGTATTTTCTCTTTTGATTTTTTTTGTGGTCTTTATTCCAATAAATATTTTAAGTTCTATTTTTAGTTCTTTTACTTTATTCGACCACATGTTAATTTTCACTCACTTCTTTCGAGTTACTTTTTTCTTTACTCTGTCGTGTCCAAAATTCTAATAATAATGGCCGGTCTTTTTCTGCCGAGCCGAATTGCTCTGTTTCCAAGTTGTCCCAACAATTGGTCCCAACACAGTAGATGACGGGTATTGCAACAATTTGGAAACAGGGTGACATTTTTATTATCTGTTAAGGCTGCTGTTACATCATCCTTTTTGGGGAAAAGAAGAATTGACATAGTGTCAGTTTTGTAACATTCTTCTTTGGCCATAAACTTATAAAAATTGTTGCGAACAAACAAATATATATCTATATTAGGGTGTACCTTCCCTTTTTAATTCGTTGGTTCGGAACCATTTTTAATATTAATTGAAAAAAAAAACTTAGAACGAAAATACTTGAATTTTAGTTACATTTTCAAAACCTTTGAGAGGCTGATAGATGTGTACATAAAGTCCAACGTGGATGAAAAGCTGCTCTCCACAACACAGCATGCGTACACCAAAGGCAAGTCGGTAGACACCGCATTGCATAGGGTGGTAATAAGCATAGAGAAATCCCTGGAATATAAGGAGTATGCTCTAGGAGTCTTCTTGGACATTGCCGGGGCTTTCAATAATGTTGCAAAATGGGCGATTATGGATGGTCTTAATTACATTAAAGTACATCCTGCCTTAATCAGATGGATCGGCTGCATGTTAAATTGCAGGAAGATTACATCACAATGGGGATTGTACGAGGCCACGAAATCAGTGGACAGGGGCACGCCGCAGGGAGGGGTGCTATCACCTCTGCTGTGGACACTGGTCATCAACCAACTGCTCAGGCAATTCGATGAGGGACCCGTAAAACTTACGGCTTACGCAGATGACGTTGCAATTGTCATAAGTGGAAAATGCCTTCCAACGATTAGTTCTTTGATGGATCGGGCGCTTCGAGATATTCATACCTGGGCATCTAATGTCGGGCTGAAAGTCAATGCGGAGAAGACGGATATGGTCTTGTTTACAAAGAGGTACAAGGTCCCAAATTGGACCAGGCCTAAGTTAGGAGCGGTGACCTTACAGGAGAAACCTTGCACAAAATATCTAGGAATCATCCTAGACAGTAAGCTGTCATGGAAGCTCAACGTGGAGGAGAGGGTCAAGAAGGCCTCAACGGCACTCTATGCATGTAAAAGAATGCTGGGGTGTACGTGGGGCCTATCGCCCTCTCTTTCTTATTGGGTTTTTACAGCGATTGTAAGCCCTATTCTATACTATGGAGTTCTTGTTTGGTGGAAAGCCACACAAAAAACAACATACCTCAAAAAATTAGAGGGGTATGCAGACTATCGATGCTTTGCATTACGGGAGCCCTGAAAACAACCCCGACGGCTGCACTGTATGCCATTCTGCACATTCCACCTGTAGACCTGGTAGCAAAGAACAAAGCGTTAACGACCGCAACCAGGCTCGATGCTTCGTGGCAGCTTGAGCGCCGACCATATGGCCATAGTAGTATAGCGTCCTCAGTCACGAGACGAACAGACTACATGATTCCCTACCTGCACTTTGAGGGAGATCTTAATGCCACAATAGAGGTGGACGGTTGGCGCAAGGGTGCGCAAATGGCGGACGAGGCGATACATGTATACACCGATGGTTCCAAAATAGTGGAAGGAGTAGGGTCTGCGGTATACTGCGCTGATCCGGAATTAAGCAGATCCTACAGGCTGCTGGGTTACTGTAGCGTTTTCCAAGCGGAAATATTAGCCGTAACCAAAGCAGTAGAAACCCTGGAAGAGAATAGCTTAAGCTGCAACCGTGTTAACTTTTATATTGACAGTCAAGCAGCAATTAAGGCAATAATCTCGCATAGCACAGCATCTAAATGCGTGTTAGAGTGTAAGCAGTCTCTGGAGAGAATCGGGACAGGGAGAAGCATACATCTATATTGGGTCCCAGGGCATATGGGAATAGATGGGAATGAAAAAGCGGACGAATTAGCTAAAAAGGGCGCATCCCTTGAAGCTTTCTCCGTAGACGTCGCAATTAGATTGGGCGAGATTAAGCGAAGGCGAGAGGTGCACATGATCGACCAAGCGGGAAAGGCGTGGGTTCAAGCGCGGGGCTGTAAAGTGTCGAAGATTATGTGTTGGTCTTACAACCTCAGACTAACACAGTTGCTTCTATCATTAGAAAGAGAGGACTGTAGACTCATGACGGGTATTCTGACTGGACACTGCCTTCTGGCGTCACATGCCTTTAAATTAGGCTTGGTCAGTGATAGCAGGTGTAGGAAGTGCGGGTTGGAGGAGGAAACGATCGAGCACGTTCTGTGCTCGTGCCCTGCACTTGCCAGGCTAAGACGCCAGCTATTAGGAGTGATACAGCTGTCAGATCTAGAAGCAAGTGGCTTAAGTCCTAGGAAGCTTCTAGTATTTGCCAAGAGGACGGAGTTATTTTATAACATAGGTCCTGGTTTTTGATAGGGTTTTTCAGTTTGGTCGTTAAAACTAACTTCTGGTAACACTACGGACTCAATCAGTCTATGTGAGGTCCTCATGGACCGGCCAGTTCAACCTACCTACCTACATTTTTGTTTAATATAGTCTGTTCGTTCTTTGTGTTTTTTTTTTTTGTTTGAATTTTTCTTTGTACAATATGTATATTTTAATATCAACTTAAGTTTTTTATTTGTTTATAAAGTATTAATTTGTTACATGTAGAATATGTTTTTGTTTGTAGCTTGGTAAATACAATTTGTTCGATAATAGACTAAGCTTTTGTTAAACGTTTTTTTGCTTGTACTATAATTTTGATAGTTTACATTTTTCATTTTAATATACAAAATTTTTGTGCTATTTTTTTTTATTTTTATATATATTTTTGTGCCTTCGTGGCTATTGAAAAATGAAGAAAATGAAACTATTGCTAAAAAAATTTGGATTTTTCTTTAAGCCTAATTTAAGGTTTAATCAGAGTATTGAATTAATGTTAATTGACTTTACTTAGGCGATTTTTATGTACTACTTTTTCTTTGTTTTTAACTTCATCGAAAATAGTTACGTTAGGTTCGTTAATTTTAGTTATAACAAGTAAGGAAGGTTAAGTTCGGGTGTAACCGAACATTACATACTCAGTTGAGAGCTATGGTGGCAACATAAGGGAACATAACCATGTAGGAAAATGAACCGAGGGAAACGCTGGAATGTGTTTGTATGACATGTGTATCAAATGAAAGGCCGTATTTTATAAGGGAGTGGGCCATAGTTCTATAGGTGGACGCCATATATGGATATCGCCATAAAGGTGGATCAGGGTTGACTCTAGAATTTGTTTGTACGATATGGGTATCAAATGAAAGGTGTTAATGAGTATTTTAAAAGGGAGTAATCCTTAGTTCCATAGGTGGACGCCGTTTCGAGATATCTCCATAAATGTGGACCAGGAGTGACCCTAGAATTTGTTTGTACGATATGGATATGAAATTAGAGGTATTAATGAGGGTTTTAAAAGGGAGTGGTGGTAGTTGTATAGGTGGTCGCTTTTTCGATATATCGCCATAAAGGTGGACCAGGGGTGACTCTAGAATGCGTTTGTACAATATGGGTATCAAACGAAAGGTGTTAATGAGTATTTTAAAAGGGAGTGGGCCTTAGTTCTATAGGTGAACGCCGTTTCGAAATATCGCCATAAAGGTGGACCAGGGGTGACCCTAGAATGTGTTTGTACGATATTTGTATCAAATTAAAGGTATTAATGAGAGTTTTAAAAGGGAGTGGTGGAAGTTGTATATGTGAAGGCGTTTTCCAGTTATCGACCAAAATGTGGACCAGGGTGACCCAGAACATCATCTGTTGGAGACCGCTAATTTATTTATATATGTAATACCTGCAAAGATTTCAAGGTTTTTTATTTCGCCCTGCAGAACTTTTTCATTTTCTTCTACTTAATATGGTAGGTGTCACAACCATTTTACAAAGTTTTTTCCAAAGTTATATTTCGCGTCAATAAACCAATCCAATTACCATGTTTCATCCCTTTTTTCGTATTTGGTATAGAGTTATGTCATTTTTTTCATTTTTCGTAATTTTCGATATCGAAAAAGTGGGTGTGGTCATAGTCGGATTTCGTTCATTTTTTATACCAAGATAAAGTGCGTTCATATAAGTACGTGAACTAAGTTCAGTAAAGATATGTCGATATTTGCTGTAGTTATCGTGTTAACGGCCATGCGGAAGGACAGACGGACGACCGTGTATAAAAACTGGGCGTGGCTTCAACCGATTTCACCATTTTCACAGAAAACAGCGTCATAAAATCCATGCCTCTACCAAATTTCAAAGGAATTGGTAAATTTTTGTTCGACTTATGGCATTAAAAGTATCATAGACAAATTAAATGAAAAAGGGCAGAGCCACGCCCATTTTGAAATTTTCTTTTATTTTTGTATTTTGTTGCACAATATTATTACTGGAGTTGAATGTTGACATAATTTACTTATATACTGTAAAGATATTAAATTTTTTGTTAAAATTTTACTTAAAAAAAAAAAATTTTTTAAAGTTGGCGTGGTCCTTCTCCGATTTTGCTAATTTTTATTAAGCGTACATATAGTAATCATCATCATCATCATCATCATTTATTTAAAAGTTCGTTATTAGTAAGTAAGATAACATAACCTTTTATCGTACAACACAAAATTATTACAAGTCAAGTGAATCGTATTCATTTATAAATATACATACATATAATTAATTTAACAAATTTTAAACAGAATAAGTAATAGGAGTAACGTTCCTGCCAAATTTCATCAAGATATCTTCAACGACTGCCAAATTATAGCTTGCAAAATTTAAATTACCTTCTTTTAAAAGTGGGCGGTGCCACGCCCATTGTCCAAAATTTTACTAATTTTCAATTCTACCTCATAAATTCAACTCATCTATCACTTTTTCTGTCTTCGGTAATGAATTATTGCACTTTTTCGGTTTTTCGAAATTTTCCATATCGAAAAAGTGGGCGTGGTTATAGTGCGATATCGTTCATTTTGATAAGCGATCTGAGATGAGTGCTCAGGAACCCACATACCAAATTTCATCAAGATACCTCAAAATTTACTCAAGTTATCGTGTTAACGGACGGACGGACGGACGGACATGGCTCAATCAAATTTTTTTTCGATCCTGATGATTTTGATATATGGAAGTCTATATCTATCTCGATTCCTTTATACCTGTACAACCAACCGTTATGCAATCAAACTTAATATACTCTGTGAGCTCTGCTCAACTGAGTATAATAAACGGACCTTGATAAATACTTTCGTGTTTATGATGTGGTTCTTTATGTAAAAGTACTTTATCTCCGATTTTTACAACTAAAGGTCGTGCTGTTTTATCGTACAGATTTTTAATTTGTAACTTATTTTTATTTATTAGATTTTGTGCCATTTTGTGCGATTTCTGCATCCTAAACTTAACTTCTTTGGCATAGTTTTCGACACTATAAATTGGGTCAATTGTTTCTTTTGTCAATTCATTAGGCAAAGTTGCCTTTTTCCCAAAAACTAACTCGAAAGGAGAAAACTGATTGTCGAAAACTGTGCTACTCGTAGTATTGTGTAGGAAGGTAAAGTATTTTAAATAAACATCCCAATCAGAAAAAGTGTCTTTTAAATATGCACGTAAGTATTCATTAAAAACTCTATGATTACGTTCAATTATACAAACAGTTTCGTGATGATATGCAGTTGAAAAATTATGTGTAATATTTAGAAGTTTAGTCAATTCTTCAAATAATTCATTTTTAAATTCAGTACCTAAATCTGATTTTATGGCATTCATTGTGCCGTATGTTAAAATGAATCCTTTAAAATTTGCTGAAGCGATTGTTTTTGCCGATTTGTCTGGCACAACAACTGTGACCAGGTATTTAGTTATGTCGCAAATCATGGTAAGTGCGAACTTGTTACCATATTTGGACTCAGGTAGGGGTCCTATTGGGTCAATTACTAGTATATCAAATGGTTTACAAGGAGTTGGTGTTAAAGCAAGTTTTTCTTTTGTTTTAGGTTTAACCTTGTTTAAAAGACAATCCTTACAATTTTTGATATATTTCGATATATCACGAGTCATGTTCTTCCCATAAAATTTTGTTCGTAGTTTTGCGTAAAGTCTTTTAATTCCCCAATGTCCACCAGAAATGGGATCATTATGGTAAATTTTCATTAGCTTTAAGTTTGTATCTTTATCTGTTACTGTCTCCACTCGATCTGTTAAGATAATTTCTAATGATTTTAAAATTTAATATATATTTTTGCCGGCTCGAGGTCAATTAAAAAATAAACACAAGTTTTCTTTAAAAATCCGATATATTTCGGTTACTCCGCGGTAACCGTCCTCAGTGATATAAACTGCAAAATCTATACAAACAAATAACATTATATAAACAAAATATTGATCAAACAGTAACAACAAATGACATACATTAATTTTCACGTCCTCTTGCTTAGGCGTGGAGTTTGTTACTACTTTATTTGTAATTAAATGTCTGTAAATAAGCGCGATGTTGTCCGTGTCAGTCTTGTAGTTCAGTCGTATATTTGGCGGAGTATTTATAATGTGTAACATTTCAAGTGAGAAACGCTTGGAATAATTTGCTCCTTGCTGTAAGATGGATGCTTTAGCGAAATTGGGAGAGTGTCCGCTCGGTGCACAGTGTGCCATTAGCGCAGTTTTACGTGTAAAAGAATTTTGGCATTGTTTGGTGTCTGATTTGTGCTGTGCCAATCGCGTTTTTAATTTTGATTTGGTTGTACTAACGTATACCTTGTTGCACAGTTCTTTCTGGTTTCCATTACATAGGATTTTATAAATGACATTACTTTTGTCCATTTCCGGTATTTTTGAATTTTATTTCCAATATTTTTGAAATTTGCAATAGTATAATATTCGAACATAATATCGTTTTTAGGCCATTCAATTTGCTTAATTTTGCATTTGCCGGCTTCTGATTCAAACCTCGAAAGTAATTTCTCTAAAGTCATTATTTCGTTAACAAGCTCGAAACTAAGTAACTCGAGTTTATTATGTTTAATATGCGCCAAATTTCTTAAAATTGTTGTTTTATTATTTTTGTCGTACGTAATTTCAGATCTCATTCGTGGAACTTTTGTCGTAGATATGTAAATTAAGTTGTTTTTCGTCGTTTTTGTCTGTTTTGCTAGGCAGGTCGTTGTCGTTTTGCGGTTTTGTACTGCTAAAATTTGTTTGTTCGATTCCTTAATCTCATCGATTGTAATACGCGATAGTGCATCAGCACCAACGTTTGATTTACCCTTTATGTAGACTATGGTAAAGTTATATTCTGCTAATTCTAACCTAATTCTCGAAAGTTTTAAGATCGGTCTTTCATATTGAAAAGGTATACTAGATGTCTATGTTCTGATTTGTCGAAATTTCTTTATTGCGAGATAAATAGCTAACAGTTCCAACTCGATAATTGGTTTTTTCTGCTTTGCTTTATTAAATGCTTTAAAAGCGAAACAAATTGGTAAATCAATAACTTGCTGTTCTTGACTTAAAATAGCGCCACATCCAGTTGTGGAAGCGTCAATGGTAATAATGAATTGTTTAGTAAAATCTGGATATTGAAGTAATTTTGGTGAAAGTAACGCTGCTTTCAAAGATAAAATGCTCTTTCGCACTCTACATCCCATACAAACTCAACTCTTTTTCTGCTTAATCGATTTAGAGGCGCTGCCAGAGAAGCAAAATTAGGTATAAACTGTCTGTAATAGTTTGCAAACGCAACGACTCGTCGTACCGCGCCTTTATCAGTCGGTTTTGTATACTTTTTAATTGCGTTTATTTTGGAGTCTTCTGGCAACAAACCTTTGGCTGATGAAATTTGTGACCTAAAAATGTAACTTCTGGTCGTAAAAAGTTGCATTTATTTGGGTTAAGTTTGAGATTGAAAGACCTACAAGTATTGAAAACTTTTGAAATATTTTTAATATGGTGTGCTTCACTACAACCCATGACGATAATATCATCGACGTACAAAAATGCGACATTGGGTGGTATACCCGAAAAAGCTATTGTCATCATTCGTGAGAATGAATTTGGTGCTATATTTAAACCGAATGGAAGCACTTTATACCTAAATGCACCCCGGTCAGTGCTGAAAGACGTAATGTCGCGTGAGTCAGGATACAAGGGGATTTGATGAAATCCAAAAAAAAGATCTAATGTGGAAAAATATTTTGCTCTACCGAGATTACTAAAATATCGTCAACTCTAGCTAGTGGAAATTTATCAGCAATGAGTTTTTTGTTTACTGCGCGAAAATCTACGCACATACGATTTGCTTTTTGACCATTAGTATCTTTCTTTGGGACTACAATCAAAGGACTGTTGTAATTGGAATAACTGGTTTCAATCAAATCGTTGTCTAACAGTTTATTTACTTGGAGATTTATTTTTTCGCATTGAGAGTATGGCAATCGGTGGTTTTTAACATATACCGGCTCGTTCTCTGTCAATCTTAATTTTTGTAGAAGTTGTTTAAAGTCATTTTGTCCGTGTCAAGAGCGAAAATGTCGGCATAGTCTATGCAAAGGTCAATTAATTTACTATGAGCATGTTGAGTTATTTGATTTTTTAAAATTGAAATCAGTTTTTTCGTTCGTTTCTCTTCTATTTCTGTCTTGTTAATTGTATAAACATTGTAGTTTGAAAGTTTTTCTGTCCTAATACTTTTTCTTTTCACATACTTTACATCATCCGTGGTGTTAATGACTTTAATTATTGGGTTACTAGAATTAACAATGCACCTCGCTGTGAAAACACCTTTTTCAATTTCCTGCGAGTCCACGAAAAGTTGCTCGGGTGAATCTCCTAAATCAAAAAGTCTGAATATTTCACATATCGGAGGAATGATGCAACTGTCGCTTTATGTTCCGTGTAGGATTGGTATCGCGACTTTTTCATTACCTACGCAAAAGGAAACACTCTTTCTTTCATAATTAATAATGCATTTGTTAATTTTCAGAAAATCTTTACCTAATATGCCATCGGATGGAATATTAAAGACTTCATCTACTACATGTAAAGAAAGTTTAAGAGAAAAGTTTGAAAAATTTAGATTTACTCTAATTTTACCTAAAGTAGAAACTGAATTAGAAGTGACACCGGTAATGTTGATAATGTCGTTTGTATTTAAGGAAATGTTACGGTCTATACATGATATTTTTATTAGAGAAATGTCGGCTTGAGTTCTACTAGGAAAGTACAGAATTTTTGTGACTCGTTAACTTGTAATTCTATAAAATCTGAGTAATTTAAGTTTAAACAATAGATGGCTATTGGTGAGGGAAGTTCGCTTACTCGCTTAGTTCGTCCTCCCCCAGTGTTCGCTCCTGTGGGGCACTGGCGTTTGCACCGCGAACGTTTGCGGTGCTACCTCTACCGTTGGATGATCTCGAATTGTTACCTCTATTGTTACTATTGTTTGAATTAGGATTTGTATTTCAACGCGTATTATTATTGTTATTATTCTGGTACCTATTTCCGTTATAATTCCTATATCTTTGATTATTGTTGCCGTTATAATTACTATTGCATGTAAATGGACTATTATTATTTCTATAACCAGTATAGCCGCGATTTGGGTAAAAACCTCGATAACTACCACGTGAATTTCTGAATATGTTGTTACCACGTGTTCGAAAAGCTAGAACCTGACGTTCAGTTGCTTCGTTGTTTTGTTCTACAATTAATTTCGCTACTACGTCTTTCGGATCAGTAAATGCCGTTGAGGCTAAAATGGTTTTAACTAAATTGGAATTTGCGTTTAAACGACACACGTTAACAGTTTGTTCGACTGCCATTTCATGAGCTTTCGCTTGAGTGATCCTTTCAATAATAAGAGACCGCTCAAGTGAGTCAGCTAAATCTTCAACTTTTTTGGCAAAATCTGTTTAATTGTTATTGTTAACGTGCAACGCTGCAATTCTCCCTGCTACAACTTTCAAGTTGTCTGGTTTGATCTTACTACGTAGCGGTGTTTTAATTTCATTAACTGAATTTACTTGTCTTGGTATTGCTTCACGGGCTCTACCCTCTAGTTTTGATTTTAAGAATGCTATGAAAGTATCATTTAAATCTGCAGTAGCGAAGTTTTCAAGTAATGCAATTTTGTCTATAAAAGAATCAAGTGCAAGAGGGTCACCACTGTAGTTTTCTCTAATGGAATTAGCACATGTGTTAATTAAAATTTTCTTTTCCTTAGGTGTTGCCATGATTTGATCATTTAGATCTGGAGCTGAATTAGCAGAAGGTGAGGCCACGTTTTATTATTTGGATCGTTAGATCTGATTTTAAAGTAAAAGAAGTTGAAGTTGGTTTTCCACTATTTTAATTGTTAAGATTTTGAATCTAAATTAGAAGTTGAATTTTTAATGGAAGAATTTTTGAAGCCTGGAAAATGTGTTGACAAAAAATCTATTTTCCTTGTTTTTGTGACTTCTTCGGTCGGAGATGAAGCTAAACTTTCGTAGCTTGAGGCTGAATTATTGGAATCGGATTCTGAATTTTTTTGCACTTGCTTACCATTTCTTTGCTACATATGTATTTATCAGAATAGCATAGATAATTCAGTTCAAACTATGAAATTAATGAAGTACTTGTTTGAATGTCTGAATTTATATTTAAGCTGAAATATTGAGGAAAAAGAAAAAAAATTGTAAAAGTGAACTGATTTACAGATGAATAGTCGCTAAAGGAATATTTAACAATTTATTTGAAGAATTAATGAAAACTGCATTATACTTGTATAGAAAAATATTTAAGAAGTAATCGAATTTAAACTTTGCACAAAAGTATATAGGTATTAATTGGTAATAATTTCAAAATTATTCTAACTTGTTCAAAAAATCCATTTATATTCACAGACGCACCGCTTTGTAAAAAAAATTCGTATATTTTCACGGACGCACCGCTTTATATAAAAAAATCTCACTTGGCTTTTCACGGAACCACCGTTTATATCAAAAAAAAATTTAATTGGTTTTTAACGGAACCACCGCATGTATCAAACAAATTTTAATTGGTTTTTAACGGAACCACCGCATATTTAAAAAAATTTTAATTGGTGTTTGGTTTCAAACACCGTTTATATCAAACTTCAAAAATTCAGACGTTACAAACTGCTTATCAAGTTCAGCAGTCTTATAAGGTGAAAATTAATATTATGCTTGAAACCGAAAGGTTAAATGTAGAACGCACCACTTTAAGAAAAATCCAAAATGTATATATATTATAACGCACCGCATAAAAGGAATTTATTGTTTTCTATGCATACAAATATATATGTTATAAAAACCTTAGGCAAAATTTTGAATATATACAATATACTTATTTACCGCTTCCTCTGCTTCTATGATGGCTGCCGCTGATGTTAATGCTTACGTTGACCTTCGCTGCCGATTGTGGTTGCTGTTGCTGGGCATTGCTGTTGATGGTGATGCTGCTGCTACTGCGCTGCCAGTATTAATGCGCTGCTGGTGCTACTGCGTATATGTCAATTGCTAGTGGTGGTGGTGATGTTTTAAAAAAAAATGGCGATGATATACCGGCGGATAGTGGCGTGGGTTTACATCCCGTTGTATAAAAAATTTTCCACTGGCCCCAAAATGTAAAAATGACCGGGCTTCAGCCGTCACGGTCGCCATGTGAGGTTTCATTTCTGGAACCTCTGAAAAATGATGATGTGCGCTTTGCAGACGCAACGCTCTCCATATAAAACGCCAAACACCAAAACACCAAACACCGTATTTTCTCTTTTGATTTTTTTCGTATTCTTTATTCCAATAAATATTTTAAGTTCTATTTTTAAATGTTTTACTTTATTCAACCAAATGTTAATTTTCACTGACTTCTTTCGAGTTACCTTTTTCTTTACTCTGTCGTGTCCAAAATTCTAATAATAATGACCGGTCTTTTCCTGTCGAGCCGAATTGCTCTGTTTCCAAGTTGTCCCAACACCTGGTCCCAACACAGTAGATGACGGGTATTGCAACAATTTGGAAACAGGGTGACATTTTTATTATTTGTTAAGGCTGCTGTTACATCATCCTTTTTGGGGAAAAGAAGAATTGACATATTGTCAGTTTTGTAACATTCTTCTTTGGCCATAAACTTATAAAAATTGTTGCGAACAAACAAATATATATTTATATTAGGGTGTACCTTCCCTTTTTAATTCGTGGGTTCGGAACCATTTTTATTATTAATTGAAAAAAAACTTAGAACTAAAATACTTGAATTTTAGTTACATTTTTGTTTAAAATAGTCTGTTTGTTGTTTGTGTTTTTTTGTTTGAATTTTTCTTTGTATATTTTTCTTTTAATATCAACTTAAGTTTTTTATTTGTTTATAAAGTATTAATTTGTTACATGTAGAATATGTTTTTGTTTGTAGCTTGGTAAATACAATTTGTTCGATAATAGGCTAAGCTTTTGTTAAACGTTTTTTTTTTGCTTGTACTATAATTTTGATAGTTTACATTTTTCATTTTAATGTACAAAATTTTTGTGCTATTTTTTTTTTTTTATTTTTATATATATTTTTGTGCCATCGTGGCTATTGAAAAATGAAGAAAATGAAACTATTGCTAAAAAAAATTTGGATTTTTCTTTAAGCCTAATTTAAGGTTTAATCAGGGTATTGAATTAATGTTAATTGACTTTACTTAGGCGATTTTTATGTACTACTTTTTCTTTGTTTTTAACTTCATCGAAAATAGTTACGTTAGGTTCGTTAATTTTAGTTATAACAAGTAAGGAAGGTTAAGCGCGGGTGTAACCGAACATTACATGGCAACATAAGGGAAAATAACCATGTAGGAAAATGAACCGAGGGAAACGCTGGAATGTGTTTGCATGACATGTGTATCAAATGAAAGGCCGTAAAGAGTATTTCATAAAGGAGTGGGCCATAGTTCTATAGGTGGACGCCATTTATGGAGATCGCCATAAAGGTGGATCAGGGTTGACTCTAGAATTTGTTTGTACGATATGGGTATCAAATGAAAGGTGTTAATGAGTATTTTAAAAGGGAGTAATCCTTAGTTCCATAGGTGGACGCCGTTTCGAGATATCTCCATAAATGTGGACCAGGGGTGACGCTAGAATTTGTTCGTACAATATGGTTATCAAAAAAAAGGTGCTAATGAGTATTTTAAAAGGGAGTGATCCTTAGTTCCATAGGTGGACGCCGTTTCGAGATATCGCCATAAAGGTGGACCAGGAGTGACCCTAGAATTTGTTTGTACGATATAGATATCAAATTAGAGGTATTAATGAGGGTTTTAAAAGGGAGTGGTGGTAGTTGTATAGGTGGTCGCTTTTTCGATATATCGCCATAAAGGTGGACCAGGGGTGACTCTAGAATGCGTTTGTACAATATGGGTATCAAACGAAAGGTGTTAATGAGTATTTTAAAAGGGAGTGGGCCTTAGTTCTATAGGTGGACGCCGTTTCGAAATATCGCCATAAAGGTGGACCAGGGGTAACCCTAGAATGTGTTTGTACGATATTTGTATCAAATTAAAGGTATTAATGAGAGTTTTAAAAGGGAGTGGTGGAAGTTGTATATGTGAAGGCGTTTTCCAGTTATCGACCAAAATGTGGACCAGGGTGACCCAGAACATCATCTGTTGGAGACCGCTAATTTATTTATATATGTAATACCTGCAAAGATTTCAAGGGTTTTTTATTTCGCCCTGCAGAACTTTTTCATTTTCTTCTACTTAATATGGTAGGTGTCACAACCATTTTACAAAGTTTTTTCCAAAGTTATATTTCGCGTCAATAAACCAATCCAATTACCATGTTTCATCCCTTTTTTCGTATTTGGTATAGAGTTATGTCATTTTTTTCATTTTTCGTAATTTTCGATATCGAAAAAGTGGGCGTGGTCATAGTCGGATTTCGTTCATTTTTTATACCAAGATAAAGTGCGTTCAGATAAGTACGTGAACTAAGTTCAGTAAAGATATGTAGATATTTGCTGTATTTATCGTGTTAGCGGCCATGCGGAAGGACAGACGGACGACCGTGTATAAAAACTGGGCGTGGCTTCAACCGATTTCACCATTTTCACAGAAAACAGCGTCATAAAATCTATGTCCCTACCAAATTTCAAAGGAATTGGTAAATTTTTGTTCGAATTATGGCATTAAAAGTATCATAGACAAATTAAATGAAAAAGGGCAGAGCCACGCCCATTTTGAAATTTTCTTTTATTTTTGTATTTTGTTGCACAATATTATTACTGGAGTTGAATGTTGACATAATTTACTTATATACTGTAAAGATATTAAATTTTTTGTTAAAATTTTACTTAAAAAAAAAAAATTTTTTAAAGTTGGCGTGGTCCTTCTCCGATTTTGCTAATTTTTATTAAGCGTACATATAGTAATCATCATCATCATCATCATCATTTATTTAAGAGTTCGTTATTAGTACAGTAAGATAACATAACCTTTTATCGTACAACACAAAATTATTACAAGTCAAGTGAATCGTATTCATTTATAAATATACATACATATAATTAATTTAACAAATTTTAAACAGAATAAGTAATAGGAGTAACGTTCCTGCCAAATTTCATCAAGATATCTTCAACGACTGCCAAATTATAGCTTGCAAAATTTAAATTACCTTCTTTTAAAAGTGGGCGGTGCCACGCCCATTGTCCAAAATTTTACTAATTTTCAATTCTACGTCATAAATTCAACTCATCTATCACTTTTTCTGTCTTCGGTAATGAATTATTGCACTTTTTCGGTTTTTCGAAATTTTCCATATCGAAAAAGTGGGCGTCGTTATAGTCCGATATCGTTCATTTTGATAAGCGATCTGAGATGAGTGCTCAGGAACCCACATACCAAATTTCATCAAGATACCTCAAAATTTACTCAAGTTATCGTGTTAACGGACGGACGGACGGGCGGACATGGCTCAATCAAATTTTTTTTCGATCCTGATGATTTTGATATATGGAAGTCTATATCTATCTCGATTTCTTTATACCTGTACAACCAACCGTTATGCAATCAAACTTAATATACTCTGTGAGCTCTGCTCAACTGAGTATAATAAACGGACCTTGATAAATACTTTCGTGTTTATGATGTGGTTCTTTATGTAAAAGTACTTTATCTCCGATTTTTACAACTAAAGGTCGTGCTGTTTTATCGTACAGATTTTTAATTTGTAACTTATTTTTATTTATTAGATTTTGTGCCATTTTGTGCGATTTCTGCATCCTAAACTTAACTTCTTTGTCATAGTTTTCGACACTATAAATTGGGTCAATTGTTTCTTTTGTCAATTCATTAGGCAAAGTTGCCTTTTTCCCAAAAACTAACTCGAAAGGAGAAAACTGATTGTCGAAAACTGTGCTACTCGTAGTATTGTGTAGGAAGGTAAAGTATTTTAAATAAACATCCCAATCAGAAAAAGTATCTTTTAAATATGCACGTAAGTATTCATTAAAAACTCTATGATTACGTTCAATTATACAAACAGTTTCGTGATGATATGCAGTTGAAAAATTATGTGTAATATTTAGAAGTTTAGTCAATTCTTCAAATAATTCATTTTTATATTCAGTACCTAAATCTGATTTTATGGCATTCATTGTGCCGTATGTTAAAATGAATCCTTTAAAATTTGCTGAAGCGATTGTTTTTGCCGATTTGTCTGGCACAACGACTGTGACCAGGTATTTAGTTATGTCGCAAATCATGGTAAGTGCGAACTTGTTACCATATTTGGACTCAGGTAGGGGTCCTATTGGGTCAATTACTAGTATATCAAATGGTTTACAAGGAGTTGGTGTTAAAGCAAGTTTTTCTTTTGTTTTAGGTTTAACCTTGTTTAAAAGACAATCCTTACAATTTTTGATATATTTCGATATATCACGAGTCATGTTCTTCCCATAAAATTTTGTTCGTAGTTTTGCGTAAAGTCTTTTAATTCCCCAATGTCCACCAGAAATGGGATCATTATGGTAAATTTTCATTAGCTTTAATTTTGTATCTTTATCTGTTACTGTCTCCACTCGATCTGTTAAGATAATTTCTAATGATTTTAAAATTTAATATATATTTTTGCCGGCTCGAGGTCAATTAAAAAATAAACACAAGTTTTCTTTAAAAATCCGATATATTTCGGTTACTCCACGGTAACCGTCCTCAGGGATATAAACTGCAAAATCTATACAAACAAATAACATTATATAAACAAAATATTGATCAAACAGTAACAACAAATGACATACATTACTTTACACGTCCTCTTGCTTAGGCGTGGAGTTTGTTACTACTTTATTTGTAATTAAATGTCTGTAAATAAGCGCGATGTTGTCCGTGTCAGTCTTGTAGTTCAGTCGTATATTTGGCGGAGTATTTATAATGTGTAACATTTCAAGTGAGAAACGCTTGGAATAA